>NW_028297432.1:5235549-5335135 GCF_049724085.1 Artemia sp. Qi Xiang Cuo
TTTTAGGAGTCATTCTTAAAGAAATGGGACATAATTCAAACTTTAGCGTAAAGAGCGAGGTGTTGAGAAGAGGGAAACCCATTTCATATACGTAATAGTTTCTGTTTGTTTTAAGTTTTAATGCTGCTCCTTATTTTCAGTTGAAAAAACTTTTTTAATATTTAATTTCTGATCGCTTTTTAAATAATGTCAGGAAATATGGCTACGCCTCCACAGAGAAATACCCCTCCTTATGGAATTATCTTCTAGACAATTCAATCCCGGGGAAAATCTACCCCGGATAAAAACTCTTAACATCTCCACGCATAAAATTGAGACGGAAAACAGAAAGCAAGGCATAAGAACAATTTTTTATAGGAATTATGGCAAATTCTCCCATTATAAAATTTCCTCTGAAAAATTCACGCACTGGAAACTTCCCTTGTGGAAAACCCTCCAGCAGAAAATTCGCCCCCTCCCTCTCCCCTACGACTCGAAAATGTATTTATACTTCCCAATAACAAATACTATGTAAAAACAATAGGCAAATTTTATAACCTAAGGACCTTTCCCTTGGGCTGGGGGGGGGGGTCATGTTAATTCCAAAGGCATAGTTATTAGGCCTTTCAACTATAATGAACAAAATGGCTATCTAAAAATTTTGATCAGACAATTTTTAGAAGAAAAGGGGCAGGGGAGGTTGCCATCGAATCTTTTTGGTTACTTAATAAGGGCACTAGAACTTTTAATTTCTATTCGAATGGACCCTATCTGTTCTAATCAATCAACTTAGGACAGTTTTACAGTTTAAAATTATAGTTTAGGTTTATAAGGGTAATACAACTTTTAATTTATATTCAAATGAGCCCTATCTGTTCTAATCAATCAACTTAGGACAGTTTTACAATTTAAATCATAATTTAGGTTTGTAATTAAGTTTTATTATTAAATCGTATTGCCAATTTACTGGAATAATTTGCGAGATCCTGGAACATTTTTGTATCTTTTCGATTCAGAAACCTCTGAATCTAATGAATCAAAGAAACTTGTTTAGCTTTGGCAATTTACGTAGTAATATGGATTGGACTACTTCATTGTTCTTTACCAATTCTCTCTTTTGCGCACCTTATAAATTTTTTTTAGATCTTCACATTCAATGAAAATAAACTTTGTGAAAAAAAAATTAATTCACCAAATCCCCAGACAAGTCACCACAGTACAAATTTACAAAACGCACCATTTTTGTTGCCAGTAATGTCAATATGCCAGTTTTAACAAATATTTTTACTTATTTATTGAGTTGGCCAAAGCAGTGAATGACCCAGACAGACATCACCCTATAAAAGAGATCTTTACGGTTTAATCTCCTACTATCTTGACCCCCTTTTGCCAATGCCAAAGTAACCCCAAAATAAAGAACCATTTATTTCATTTTCTTAAAGTTTTATTTCTTAAAGTGTAACTTATTTGTTGTGTAACTTTTGCCTGATTTTTCTCCATCTATTATTACTCTTTTTGCAATCTTGTTAAAAATGGAAATAAATTTCATTCACTCAATTAGAAGCTTGTGGGTGTGATGGAACCCTTTTGCCAATTAGAAGCATGAGCCAGCTAGTTTTATCAGGAATCAGTCCCCTACAGAGTTGTTCCTTACCACGAATCTTTACTAAGAGAATCTGCAAATACATCAGCTCTGGAAACGTCTATCTAATATCTACTCTGGTCTTTGATCTAAAGTTTTGTCAACAAGTCATTTATTACTCAAAATGAACTAAGCTTACAAATGAACTGAGCAAAATGAACTAAACTTTATTAAAATAGCAAGGGTATTGATTCCAAGTTCTTCCGTACCACAACTCTGAATAAACAATTTAACTATATGTACTATTGATATGCCACTGGTATGCCACTTGTATGCCACTGGTATTTTATGTTGTAACTACAAAAGTTATATTGAATGAAAATTTAGAATAATATTTCCTCATGACAAATATTTATTGAAAGGATTGATAAATCCATCAAATGATGTACAGATGATGTAATTGTTTGTGTTTAATTCAGCTGTTAATTTAAAGTTTTGTGTACAAATCATGTTTCAGTCATTTCAAAACAACAAGGGTATTGACTCTAAATTTCTGTAAGAAAACATGAAAAAAGGAAAAAAAAGGTTACTCGTGCCATTTAGGGCTGCTTGACAGAATAACTGATTTAACGGGAAGAGGGTGCTAATTTGAAATAAAGGAGAAATCATGTCTAGTATTTATTGTGAATGACTTTAGTTTCGAATTAGATGGCGGTGCATCTACTGTGAAATAGTTGTTATTTATTCTTTAATACAACAGCTTTCATCAACAAAATAATTTGGAATTTGATGTGAAAGATTAGATGAAATATTGGATTATTTTAGCATATAAGATTGTGCAAGATGTCCAGTTTGGAGAACTTTTTCTTGTAAATAATTGTGCTAAATGGATGTCACCTATTTTATTAATTTCAGTTTTTGTTGGGCAACCTTTAAAATTACTTATGCTATATTTTAAAGATCAGCTTTTTCAAAACAGGTTTTTATAAATTTTCTTAAGATAGTACTTGCATGTATTGAAATGCTAGCAAACATATCAAACAGTTCGTGATAACGAACTGTAAGTAAGGAGCGACCCGGCTCAATGGTAACCGAAACTCTAGAAAACGGTATTTTGATACCAATAGATACATCAAAGGAATCAGATTTTAATACTGATTTCAAATATATAAGTTTCATCAAGTTTAGTCCTACCCATCAAAAGTTATGCGCCTGAGAAAATTTGGCTGATTTTCGAAAAAAGGGGGAAAGACCCCCTAAAAATTATAGAACCCCCTAAAAATTATAATGAAAATCACACCCTCATGTTCAGCGTATCAGAAAACCCTACTGTAGAGCATTGAAGCTCCTATCGACGAAAATGTGCAATTTTGCATTTTTTGCCAGAAAAAAGATCACGGATGCGTGTTTATTTGTTTTTTTTCCCACGGGTGATCGTATAGACCCAGAGGTCCTAGAATATCGTGGGAGGGCTCATTCGAATGGAAATTAAAAGTGCTAGTGCCCTTTTTAAGTGACCAAAAAAACGGAGGGCAACTAGACCCCCTCCCACCCTTATTTTTTTCACAATGTAACCTGATCAAACTTTTAAGATAGCAATTTTGTTCATGATGTTCAAAAGTATTATAAGTATTATAAATCCCTCTTTTAGGATGACTCAGTACCCCGAAGTTCCTGGGGGGAGGCCTGAAAGTTATGAAATTTACCCAATTTTAAAATATAGTATTGTTTATTGAGAAGTAAACAGACATTTTCAGGGGGGATTTTTTCTGGTAGTGGGGGGAGGTCGGGGGTTATGTGGGAGGATCTTTCCATGAAGGAAGTTTTCACGGGGGAAGGTACTTTGCTATGAAGGGGACGCCGGATGTCCCAGCATTATTTAAAAAAAGATCAGAAATTAAATATAAAAAAACAACAAATTTTTCAACTGCAACAGCAGCAACATCATAAATTAAAACGAACAGAAAATATTACATATATGATTGGGTTCACACCCTCGTTAAAACCTCGCTCTTTAAGCCAAATATTTTTTAGTACTTTCATAAGAGCTATTTATTCTAATTAGCGGCCTTTGTGATTAAGGGTTCTTTTTTAAAGAATTGGAACAAAATTCGAACTTTAGCTTAAAGAGCAAGATATTGACTAGGGGGCAAACCCTCTAATATACGTATTAAAAATCTATGAATATAGAAGTTCGTTACGTAAGTTAATTCGTAAGTTACGTATATTTATTACTAATAAAAACGTTCGTAAATAAATCAAACAAGTTTCAAGAAAGCTTTTTTTACGCAGTGGAACGATAAACACGTAAGTCATATCTTTAAAAAAGTGAAGATGGAAGATTTTAATAAAGTTTGTTCACATGACAATGTTATTGTAGCATTGAATGCCGACAAGGAGAAGTATTTAAAGAAAGTCGCAACAATAAGTCACATGTGGTCAAAATACTCAAAGACTCCTCTTTGATCCCCACCCAGGCTCAAAGCTTCTGCTATGGTCATTTCCATGGAAATCTCTAAGGATTTTCTTTTTAAAATAGCTTTCAAGTGTAATTAGGGGTATTTAGCCTTTTTTGCTTTTCTTCAAAGCTTTGAAAAAAGTGTTATAATATTCCAAATGTTACATTTGTTATATTTTTGCATATTTTTGGTAATCATTTGTGGGGTGATTGATTTTTTAAACCACTGTAGAAACTTAAGAACGTTGCAACATCTAGTACCCTGAGGTCAAAAGACTGTCAAAGACTCCTCCTTGAACATCCCAAATTGAAAGCTTTTATTATGACCTGGCCTTTTAATGTAACTAGGGCACTGGACCAAGGGCGCCATTGTCAGTCGAGCGCAACGTTAGGTGGGGATGTCGATATCGCTTTCGTCACACCAATTTGTTTTAGTGTGAATCTGCCTGGTACTTATGAATGAATGTTTTCAAAGTAAACCTATTTCATCAATAAGAAAAAAACGGGTTGGAAGCATATGTCCCTTTCCCTTTGGACGACAAAAACATGCAAGTGCTGTATCAAGTATAACTCACGAAAATCTTGTTAATTTTTGTCAACTTTTCAACTTTTTGGCATCCCTGGTTTCAATAAAAAAAAATCAAGGCATGATCCCCTATGCCCCCCCCCTCTGGATACCATCTTGATAGGATACCGTCTCTGCTTTAAATAAAAAAAATTAACTTATTGGCACCCCTGCTTTAAAAAAGATCGAAGTATTATCATTTAAATATGATAGCTCACTACCTCCCTCCCTCCGGGATACCACCTTGATAGGATGCCGTCTCTGCTTTAAATAAAAAAAATAACTTTTTAGGATCCCTGCTTTCAATAAAAAAAAATTCGATACATTATTATTTAAATGTAAGACCTCTCACCCCCCCCCCCTCTCTGGATACCACCTTGATAGGATACCGTATCAGCTTTCATTAGAAAAATAATTTACTTAATAATTAACTAGGTCACTAGGTTCAAACAAACACGCAAAATAACGTTAAACAGCTTAGTGTTCCTTAAAAAAAAATTAAGGGTATGAGTAAAGGGGTACAAAGACAACAACAAAAATGCCGAAATTATTCAGATATACCTCAAATTACTGAAAAACTGAGTCATAAATTCGCCGTGGCATTCAATAACATCCAAAGAATCTAATTAAAAGGGAGCACACACAAAAGCCAAATTAGGCCAGTAGCCTATGAGAAATCGCAAAATACCCAAGACAATGAACAATTCCTAATGGGGGGCCCTGAGTCTATCAAAATATTTCCATGGTTTCCCAGGGAAATTGATATCATTTTTTTCTGTCTCCACTTTAAATTAAAAAAATAATTATAATTTTGGCATCCCTGCTTTCAATAAAAAAAATGAGGTATTATCATTTACAATTGATGGCTCCCTATCCCCCCCCCCCCCTATAGGCAAAAATTTAAAATTTATTTATGAAGCAAATTTTTGGGGTAAATTCCTGTTAAATATTTAATTACCCAACCTTTTACATAGCTTATTTTATAGCTAAATTTTTTATAAATATTAGGTTTTTTTTTGGGGGGGGGGGGGTTCAAAATGTTTTAGAAAGAAAATTGCATTTTCTATCAGGGTTCAACAGTTGAGAATTAAACATTAAGAAAATCTTATCTAAAAACATAAAAAAAAATCTGCAAATTTACATTTCAGCTGTAGAAACAATCTGTCTGCTGTCAATTTCAAAATCCAACTGAAGGCTGGAGCTGTATAGTAGTGAATACGTTCTATAATTCTATTAAACTGGAAAATAAAATTCTTGACTACAAATGAAGTAAGAAATAGTGATTAGGAGACTGTATTTGAAATGACTTAAACTTATTTCACAAAGACGATTCTTTTTTTGTCAACATATGAAGAACTGTGCATATTACAATATTTGCAATTGCATATTGCATCTGTCTGGTTATTAAGCAAAGTAACAAAATAGACGAAAATTAATGAACAAGAGAGTAGTGAAGAATTATGGTATGCAAAGTAATATTTGGCAGTGAAAGTCACTGGTGATAAATCGCTAGGGGTGGCACCGTGATTGCGTGATTTTCGGGGATTCGGGGTACCAAATTTTTTTCGGGGTGACGCATAGATTTTTGAGAAAAAAAAACAAAAATTCAGGGATAGTGCAAGCCCTGCTTGATTTCTAATCGGGCAAATCGAAATACTAAACCACACGAGAAGAAAAAGCTCCGACTTTGCGGTTGATGCATAAAGAATTGCCGCAAAATTGATTTGAAGTCGACCGAACGCCGCCGCCTCTGCCGGCGGCGGCGTGCCTGCGGCGCGCCGGTTGCGGTGTGACACTTCAGCAGCGTTCGACAAGGCCTCTCGCCGGCGGCGTTCGGTCGATCCATCGGCGTGGCACTGGGGTCTACCCTGAGGGCATATAAGAACGATGTTGGCACATTGTACTATTTATTTATTTTTCTTTAGAGCAGGGCACTTCATATGGAAGGGGTCGTCGTAGAAACTTTAAAAGGGGCTCATTTGATTGAAAATTGAGAGTTCTAGTGCCCTTTTTAATAGTCGAAAGTGATTAGAGGGCAAATAGCCCCCCCCCCACGCCCATCATTCCCCCAAATACATCCAATCAAAATTTTGAGATAGCCATTTTGTTCATCGTAGTTGATTTCCAGATAGAAAATATGTTTTTGAGGAGGACACTCCCCCACAATTCTCAGGGCAAGGGTTTTAAGTTATGCCCTGGTGGCATATAAGGTTTTTATAGAAGGCGTTGTCGTAGAAATTTCAAAACAGGCTCATTCGATTGGAAATTCGAAGGGCTAGTTCCATTTTTAATTGTCGAAAGTCGAGTCGCATTATCAAAGTAGTTTGTTTAAAGTAAAACATTAAAAACAAAAATTAAAAAATAAAATAAAAATTTTTAATTCAACATTTTTAGAATACCAAACACCAATGTATTTGACACCCTTAGGCTTCAGAAGTGTAAAAAATTAGATATTTTTTAAAGCGACAAATAGATAAATACAATCACTCCTGGAAAAAAATGACAATGAAACACAGAAAAACGCATCCGTTCAGTGGAAAAATACAAAAATTCCCAGCATTCCGTTCAGGGGAAACATTTCTGATTATAGTGGCTTCATATATCAGCTCTTGGGTAGTGTTTTTTCTTGTGTTTTCTAAAATTAAACGAACTTTCTTGTGTACTAATAGCTGCACTAATTACTAATAAACAAATACATATTTAGGATCACGGTAAAAGCTGATTCTTTGATTGAATGTTATCAATAATTAGGTTCTTATACTTTCGTTACTGACAAGGATCGATTTTTACTTTCTATTCATTACTATGAAGAATTTGATTTTTTTTACTGTTACTCCAACCAAATCATATAGAAAAATGTTTGTGGAAAACTAGAAACGGGTCACTCAGTCACAAATTAGAACTTATATTTTCCTTAACAAGGGTCAAAATCTATTGGCAGGCTGCCAACAATTGGGCAACACACATTTTTTCCATGTTTTCCTTCGTATTCTGCTCTTTTTCCTTTAAATTCCTTATAATTACTTTATAGTCCCAAATTTCCAGGGGACCATGGCCCCCCTGCCACCCCTTGCCGGTGCCCATGATCATCGCCTTCATAATTAAAACGTTTCTTTCTTTTCTGAAGCCTTTTATTTCAAAATTCTGTTGATACTTCCAAATCTTCTGCAACAGTTTTTGCCTGAACTAAAACTTGTTCAAATTAAGTATTTCTGTAGTTTCTTAGCCATTTTAAAAGTTTTTCAAATGAAGAAAGTGCAATGGATACGTCTATAGATTCACTTTGAAGTTCTTTGCTAACATAGTTGACTTGGAACAGTAAATCATACAAAACACCAGTGATACTAAAAAATTATAATCTTTCATTGCATTTCCCAGAGATTCTGCTTCGCTTTTAATTTGTTAATCTTCGGAAATTTCTGATGTGACATTTACAAAAAAGTTGTAAAAAAAATTTATCAAGTTAAAAAAAAAGAGGGAGGGGCCCCTGGGAGGTTGGGGTAGGGGCCCTTGGAGGTTGAGGTCCTTGGTAGTTAGGGTCATTGGTGGTTGCAGTCCTTGATCGTTAAAACCCATAATCATCTCACTAGTTGATTCCTAAGGATTTCTAAAGATTGTTCTGAATTTCTTTATTAAAATTCTTTTGCTCGGCATCTAAATCTTTATTAGTTTCAACTTTGAGTGCTCCCTAACGTCCAAAACCAAATTATGCAAGAGTGTCCCAAGGGGATAGCCTTGACATGTGCCCTGGAAAGGTGCCAAGGAACGTAAAGTAAGCAAATAGCATGGCAAGGAACGTAAAGTAAGAAAAATGGAGCCTCAATAGAGAATGACCTAGATAAGGTTCGTTGAACCTCAAGAGTACCCTAGGGAATGGCCTTGATAAAGTTCATTCAACTTGATACGCTTCAGTGGTTCCTATATTTCCCTGCAAAACGGAACCTCAAAAGAGAATGAAATAGATAAAGGTCGTTCAGCCTCAAGAGTACCCTAGGGAATGGCCTTGATAAAGTTCATTCAACTTGATACGCTTCAGTGGTTCCTATACGTCCCAAATAAAAGGACCCTCTAAAGAGAATGACATAGATACAGATCTTTCAACCTGATAAGCGTCAGTGGGTCATAGGAGCTTCGTTGAAGTAGAATAGAGGATGACCTAGATAAAGGTCGTTCATCCTCTAGAGAGCCCTAGGGACTGGCCTAGATACAGTACATTCATCATGATACGATTCAGTGATTCCTATATGTCCCCGAGAAACCGTATCTCAATAGAGTATGAACTAGATATAGGTCGTTCAACCTCAAGAGTACCCTAGGGACTGACCTTTATACAGTTCATTCAAAATGATTCGCTTCGGTGAGTCCTATAATTACCTGAGAAACGGAACCTCAAAAGAGAATGACCTAGATAAAGGTCGTTCAACCTCAAGAGTACCCTAGGGAATGGCCTTGATAAAGTTCATTCAACTTGATATGCTTCAGTGGTTCCTATATGTCCCATAGAAATGGAACCTCAATAGAGAATGACCTAGATAAAGTTCATTCAACTTGATACGCGTCAGTGGTTCCTAAGAGCGTCGTAGAAGTATAATAGAGGCTGACCTAGATAAAGGTCGTTCGACCTCAAGAGTGCCCTAGGAAATGGCCTTGATAAAGTTCTTTAAACTTGATACGCTTTAGTGGTTCCTATGGCCGTACGCAAAATGGAACATAGATATCTACTTTCGTTGCCTACTAAGTTTATTATTTCATTTTGTATTGTTTTACTTATATTACTTTCGTGTATTTGTTTTGTGGCAATTCTTTGCATATGATCCTGCATTACTGGATCAAATTTTCCGAGGAATTCAAGCAAACCTAGAAAATTCCCATTTCGTGCATCGCCTAGGTTTTCGATGACAGTGCCACGACACAGAGACTAAACAGAGACGGCACAGAGACGACAAAGTTAAGGCAATTAGACGACGACACTGAGACAAAACAGAGAAGACACAGACAAGACAACTAGATGAAACAGCCACAGCGACGACCAAGAGACGACACAGCCAACGGAACGACACTGTGTCGGTAAACGCAATATTACGTTCTACTAGAAACTGAACTACAGAATATGAGCTTTTAAATATCTTATGCAAACGAATTTTTTCTTGGTTCAACAACTGCTGAACATTATCTATGGTTTGCATAGCAAACGGTTGTTTTTGCACCTCTGTACATTTTAATATAGCTACCAAATGATTTTTGGATTTTTCATGTAAGGCTAACATATTATATATGTTTGGCCTGTTATTAAATCCTACAGTGGCAATTTTCCCACAAAACAAGTTTTGGGAGGAAGGTTCTTGGTATTAAGTTGAACCTTACACTCACCGCCGGACCCCGAGGGGGGGGGGTTACGGTGTTTCCCCTCCCCCGAAATGGGGGGTTGTCGCGTAAAAACCCAACAAAAACGGATATAAACAAATTTTGTATGCGTTTTTTTAGTTTTTTTGTGTAGCCTCCCCCCCTCGAAATAAGTCGGTGAGTAAAACCCCCTTCGAAAAAAAAATCCCATCGCTATAAACTGTCTCAAGGACGCCAGTCACGAAACCCGAAAAACGGACTATTTGCAATATACCGCTATAGATAAATGATTGCAAAGCGCTGTTTCTCAATGAATTACAATATTTAAACGTTTATTTTTTGGAGTTTAGGAGAGAAAAAGGTACCTAGGTTAGGTTAGGTTACGTACTTAATTTATGCTATGATTTATCCCCCACCCCCTAATGTACAAATTTATAGCCCAAATTTGTTTCTAAACTATTATATATTCATCCTATTTTATTTTATTTCATTAGCATTAACCAAACTTAACTTCTTCGCGGTGCCCGCATAATGCACCAGTACCGAAATATTTTTTTTAACAGAAAGTAAGGAGCATCATTAAAAATTAAAAAGGAGAGAAGTTATTCTGTATATGGGGTGGGGGGGGGTCTGCCCCTCCCTAAACTCTCACTCTTTACGCTAAAGACTGTCCTTTTGTCACATTTCATTAAGAAATACTGCTTAAACACTGTCTGTCTACTGCTTAGACAAGTATTTTTAAGTAAACTTATGTCTATAGTGCAAAAAGCGAGGGATCAAGGAAGGGGTAGCCTCCCTCATATACCGAACAATTTCTGTTCGTTTTAAATTTTGATGTCATTCCTTACTTTTAGTTGATTTCTTTTTGTTTTTTATTTAATTCAAACTTAAAGTGAACATAAATCCTTCTTAAGGTCAATGTGTCATTTGCGTTTTACTGAAAACAAAATATATACCATCTATTTTCTTTTAAAAAAATATAAGGGTATATAAAGGTAAAAATATAAGGGTAAAAATATAAGAGAGGGCACATGCCCCCGGCAAAATAATCGACACCAACGAGTAACTTTTATTTGTTTTAAGCATGAATCAATATACGACTTTATTTCTTTTCGTCTTGGGTTTTAATATGACTCTTTATTTTTCATTGAAAAGCTTGTTTTTTGGAAAACATTTTTATGGTAATTTGTGTGCATTAACCAATTGCACCAAAACTACAGGGTGGCCGGCTTTCCGCGATGCTTGGAAACGTCGCCTGGCTTATATGATTTCAGGGGCGTCGTTTGATGGGGAGAGGGCAGGGGGAGGGGAGTTTCATCCCCCCAATAATGTGAAGAAAAAATTTAGTATATATCCCAAGCCCCTTGACTATCAAAATATGGAACCCTCTTGCCCCCCCCCCAATAAAAGTGCTGGAATTTCTCAGAGTCGGCCACCCCTCAACTTAAATAGCCCATTTCTTTTTGAAACCATTGTAACTCAAATGTTAAATATCGATTTAAAGGCAGAAGGAAGGGATATATATAAGTGTTCCATTTCCAAACTAAATTTTTTTTTTCAAAATGAAAGAGTATAGCCTAAACGACAAGGTCATACCCAGGATTTTTTTTGGAGGGGGTTTTACTCAAAGACTTTTTTCAGGGGGGGGGGGTTACACAAAAAAAACTCAAAAACGCATACTAATTTGTTTATTCTCTTTTTTGTTGCCTTTTTACGAGTCAGACAAACATTTCGGAGGGAGGGGTCAAACCCCCCTAAACCTCCACTGGGTACGACCTTGATACACGAAAGGTTACCACCACACTCAACTCTGCCGTGCCGAAGCTTGACTTTTTTCTCAATGTTCCAAGACTGACACAAAACTCAGCAAAAAATTCCCAATAAAAAGGTTACAAAGCTTCTAGAAAGAAAAGGCTAATGTAGTTGCATTTGCTTTAAACGGGAAAATTTTCGGCATAAGTGTTTTGAAAGACAATCAGTAAAACTAAGACTTGATATTAGGAACTGACTATATTTTTTGCATTATAAAAAGTTAGCAGAAAAGCACTAGTCAGAGTCCAAAGCACTTTCAAAAAACCTTGGGGTCATATTATCAAGCAGATAGCGAACCCACTGCGCCATTACGTGACAGAGGTTTTAGCCCCGTTCATATTTGAGACAATTCCTCCGGACTTCAAAATCACTTTTTACTTTCATTTATGTGGACAGGTTGTTTTTTTTTTAATAAAACAAAGAGGGTCGCCCCGGGTATAGCATTTGCAGCCCCCCCTGTTTTTATGAAATGGGGCTCAAGTAAGAAGAGGTATGCCACTTTTTAGCTTAGTACTGTGATATTTTTGAACAATGAAAATTAAAACTTTAATTAATTCACAAAAGATCCTCCTTGGTGTGAGGGGGAGAGGGATTTTTTAGTCCAAACAGAATAAGCTTTTTAAAACTCAAATTGTAAGAATTTAGAGCCATATCCCTAATTTTGATTTGTTAATGAACATTAGTAATAAGCATTTGGTAAGAGCATTGAAGCCAGCGGTGACGGCTCTGATGGTGATTAAATAGAAAAAAAACAAGTTTTTTTTAACTGAAAGTAAGGAGCGACATTAAAACTTAAAACGAACAGAAATTATTCCGTATATGAAAGGGGCTGTCCCCTCCTAAACGCCTCGCTCTTTACAATAAAGTTTTTTATTGTTTAGAAAAAATAGATTTGTGAGAAAGAGTCAAACTTTAGCGTAAAGAGCGAGACGTTGAGGAGGGGACAGCCCCTTTTATTCGTTTTAAGTTTTAATGTCGCTCCTTACTTTCAGTTAAAAAAAACTTGTTTCTTTTAATTAATTTTTGAACGTTTTTGAATTAATGCAGGTTTAGATTTTGGCTCACCGTAGATCAAAAATTAAAACAAAATTTGTATATTAATGTTATTTTTATTTTGTTAAATGACTTTCTTGAAAGTTGTTTAATTTTATTTACGAACGTTTTTATTAGTAATAAATATACGTAACTTAAGAATAAACATAGATAACGAGCTTGTATATTCATATATTTTTAATACATATATTAGGGGGTTCGCTCCCTAGTCAATACTTCGCTCTTAACGCTAAAGTTCGAATTTTGTTCCAATTCTTTAAAAATGACCCCTTAATCACAAAGGCCGTTAATTAGCTCTTATGAAAGTACTAAAAAAAATCGTTGGCTTAAAGAGCGAGATATTGACTAGGGGGCGAACCCAATCATATACGTAATAATTTCTGTTCCTTTTAAGTTTTGATGTTGCTCCTTACTTTCAGTTGTAAAACTTTTTTTTATTTAATTTCTGATCGTTTTTTAAATAATGCTGGGATATCCGATGCCCCCTTCATAGCAATGTCACTTCTCCCATGAAAACTTCTTCCATGGAAAGGGTCACCCTCATAACCCACCATCCACCCCCCACTACCAGAAAAAATCCCCCCTTAAAACGTCTGTATACTTTCCAATAACCAATACTATATGTAAAGATTGGGTAAAGTTCATAACTTTCAGCCCTCCCCCTGGGAACTTTGGGGGATTAAGTTATCCTAAAAGACATAGTTATTCTATTTTTGACCATGCCGAACAAAATGGCTATCTCAAAATTTTGATCGGGTGACTCTGGGAAAAAATTAGCGTGGGAAGGGGCCTAGTTGCCCTCCATTTTGGTGACTTAAAAAGGGCACTTGAACTTTTAATTTTCGTTCTAATGAGCCCTCCCACGATATTCTAGGGCCACTGGGTCAATACGATCACCCCTGGGAAAAAAACAACAAAAAAATAAAAAAACAAATAAACACGCATCCGTGATCTTTCTTCTGGCAAAAAATACAAATTTCCACATTTTTGTAGATAGCAGCTTGAAACATCTACATTAGGGTTCTCTGATACGAATCTGATGGTGTGATTTTCATTAAGGTTTGATAATTTTTAGGGGGTGTTTCCCCCTTTTTTCAAAAATGAGGCAAATTTTCTCAGGCACATAACTTTTGATGGGTAGAACTAAACTTGACAAAACTTATATATTTGAAATCAGTATTAAAATCTGATTCTTTTGATGTATCTATTGGCATCAAATTTCCGTTTTTTAGAGTTTCGGTTACAATTGAGCCGGGTCGCTCCTTACTTACAGTTCGTTACCACGAACTGTTTGAAACATGAAGAAATTTTAAAAAACATATCAAAAGATGAAAAAGAAAAAAAATCTCATTAAAACTCAGGAAAATGCGGAACGTTGGTAAAATCTAGGTCCCTTTTGTCTTTCTTGGAAAGTAGTTGAGGAAGCTGAGTGAAACTCTCTGGAATGAATCTAAGGTCTCGATGGTCACCTGAGAGGGTAACCACATCCCCCTTCTCCCTCCTATAAGAGCGCAGACCTTTGGTGACCTTTTACAATCTTTCTGTTGTAAAAGCGGCACCGAAAGAATTAGATGTACTGCTCAAATTAGGCACAAGAAAAGTTTGGGCCTCATACCTTTGCTCAGTCCTGAATTAAAATTTTTTAAATATTTCAAATTTATTTATTAAATTTAGGAAAAAGTCTTAATATAGCTTAAAACCCTGCCGAAATAGAAGGAATTGTACTTTCTACAACTAGAGCCAATGAGATATAGACTAAAAAACCCCAATTAACGTACTTATTTTTCAAAATTTAGATAGAAATAGAGCAAGGTCGTATCCACAATTTTTACTTAAGGGGGAAAGGGGTTAAGGTGAAGTTTTCAAAGAATATTCAGGCGGATGTTGAACTAAAACAAAACGAACTATGAGCATTTAGATTTTCAAAAAGGTGACAAAGCAATATCTCAAGAGTGGTTTACATGATTAAGTTAGACCTTAGAGGGTAAGCTGTGCGGATTCTGAACCAGCCAGAAGGCAGTATGTGTATACTATTAATACTACAACTACTGTTACTGTTACTAATGATGCTGAAGGTATTAAGGTGAAATTTTTAGGAAACACTTTTGAGGGGGGGGGGGGGGTTCAATTAAAAAAAAAAACCAATGCACCCAGGTTTTCGAAAGGGCATTTAAGCAATATCATAGACAGCGCAGCTCCATAATAGCTAGAAAAAAATCATTGAAACGTTTGAAGCAGCTAATTCGACTGGAAAATAAAAGTTCTAGTTCCCTTTTTAAGAGTCAAAAGAGTTTTAGGGGTATGCAGCCCTCCTCCTAAGCCCATTCATCTTCCAAACACATCCAGGCAAAATATTGAGACAGCCATTTCGTTCAGCATAGTAGAAGGGTTCAGTCATTATTTCTCTAGGGATATTGGGCAGGTCCACCCCCCACAATTATGCAGTTGGCCCCATTATGCTTTAAAACTAAACGTCACTTTAAAACTAAATTTAATGGCTCTGTGTGTATGGTTGCCAATAAGGTACCTCATTAATATGTCGAAAACAACTGGGAGTATTAAGCTTAAACTTTTGGGACTACTACTATTACTACTTTTGACCTTACAAAATACATAAATCAAAAGAGTCTAGTGTATCCAGGTTGTCCAGGTTGTTAAGTCATATTTTTCTGGTAACCTTGAGGAGGTATGAAATTGAATTAAACAATACTATTTGTGTTAGGATTAAAAATTCTTGAAAAAATTTCTCCAACATACAAACAACAAGCCAAACTATTGATTCTTATACAAAAAACCAAAATTATATAAAATATTTTTTTCCATGAAAAAGACTATGCCAATGAAAAACGAACAGAAATTAGTTCAAAAAAGTTTTCCCACAAAATAAGCTTTTCAAAAAAAATTAAAGAGCTTCATTAAACCAAAAATGAGCAAAAATAAAGTAAAATTATCGTCCAAGAGCAAACGAACAAAAATTGCCATGAGCAAGACTAACAACCCCCGTATGGTACCTTCTCAAGACAAGAACATAATTTGGACTTTACTGAAGAAAAAGATCGTGGATTTTCACTGATATTTATTCCTTAAAGTTTTAATGTTTTTTTATTTATTAAAGTAGAAAAAGTGAAAACATTTAAAATTAATTTCTTGTCAGTAAAGTGCAAATTATGTTGTGGTCTTGAGAAGGCATGGGGGTTGTTACTTCTAATACTCATGATAATTTTTGCTCGTTTTGAGTTTGACTCGGTTTTTTATTGTAATTTTTGTTCGTTTTGGTTTCATTTATTTATTCACAACGATTTGTGGTAGTTTTACACTTTGAAAATTATTTGACTTTATTTCTGCTCATTTTTGGGTTAAGGGAGCTCTTTACTTTTCTTTGAAAAACTTGTATTGGGGAACAAGTTAAGTTATGTCAGGTGAGGTATTTAATATAATGTGTTCTGGGCGGCCTGCTTTCCATAATTCTTTGTCTTTGTTTTCATAATTTTGTTTCTAAAGTATTATATTTTCATCCTATTTTGGTATGTTTCATTATGATTAATCACTTCTCGTGTTAAGGAAGCAAACTTATAAGCAAACTTCACGAGTGTGTACTAGCTAATACGGAAGTACCATTTTTTTATTAATTATATAATGAAAGGAGGAGATAGTTGAGATTAATCAATGTCCTTAAGGCGAGTGGTGAAACAAAAACTTAATGTAACTCTAAAGATTAAACCTAAGAATGATCTTTACAAATTTAAATGATCTGGAAACAATATTTTCAGTTAAAGCGACTTTAAAGATTATGTAAAAGAGATTATCTAATTTGTAAACAACTTTGCCGGCATTTTTTTTTATACAGAATTATTTTTGTTCGTTTTAAGGTTTATTTTTAAAATTTAATTAAGTTTAAAAGACTATCTTACGTATGGAGAGAATATTACAGTGGAATTTTCAAGTAAATAATTTGAAAAGGTAAGTATAATAATAAGTAATCCTTCTTTTAATATACAAAGAGGCTACCTCTCTCAGACCTTAGTTTTCCCCCAGCCCCCAGTTTGCCCCCCCCCTGATGAAATTTATTTTCTAAAATGTAATTTTTTTTAGTAAATCTTTTTTTTTTATTACTATACGGCTTGTTTTTCAGTTTTCTCTGTTATTTTCACTTGGTTTGAGAAAGTTCTGGTAGGCCACTAGCCCCAGCTTTTCGATTTAAAACATGGCACCAAAAGTGCCGTTTTATGTGAAACGAAAAAAAATAATCAGCATAAAAAAAGGCATTGAATGGTGTATTCACTTTATTTCTAACTCAATAATATGATTTGGTATATATTGACCGCTCATTTTTCAGTTTTCACTATTATTTTCAATTGATTTGGGAAAATTGGCTCCAAATTTTCCCTCCCCCCCTCCTCCCAGGATTTAGACACAATTACGCGACTGCCATTCACTCATAAGACGCAACTAAACAAAACATTCTATAAGGCATTTCCCTGAATTGTATTCACATTGACACACATAAACAGGTTGGACATGCGTTGTTGGGAAAACATCTGCGCGATAGGGTCTGGAGTTTGTACCACATGAAGTCTGTAATAGCATTCATTGATTCACGAATCACGTTTGTGAATATGAAAGTCTATATGGAATAGTTTGAAATTTTTAGATATGAGTTTCTGTTTTGTGTTATATTTCAAAGTATTAAAATGGGAATAAACGCAGTTTTGATTTATAGTTAAAACACTGATATTGGTAACACTGTAGATTTGTTACTGTAAACTCTCCAGAAGGAAAAACTAAAGGAGTAGCATTTTTAAATTTTCTTATTTTACGTTTAAATTTGCAGGTGTGAATTTATTCCCCTCTAAATGATATCGAAGAATTATACTATCTAAAGATTGTGGTAAATATTTCGCAGTTCATATTATTGACTTACGAATAGTGAACATACTTGATGCCTTTTTGATAAAATTCTACTTGAGTTTCTTTTGGCTATTTTGGAAAGGAGTTGGGTTAGGAAAATGAAACTTTCAGGAATGGATGTACATGCTAAAGTATGCCCCGGGACGGTACTTTGAAGAACCTACCTCCCCTCATCCCCCACCTCTATATAATGGTAAATTACTGCACATTATTAGTTGTTTTTAACTTATATTTCATCCTATATTACTATCATAAATATAAATCACTGCTTACCTTACACAACTTCTGCTTTTAACCTTGTTCATTAAAATATATTCCAAAATCCTATTTAAATCCTAAGCCATTTAATTTTCAACCCATGCTGACTTTCTTTATGGTATATGAAACCAGGTTTGTTGTGATGTCACACTTGTCTTATCAGAAACCCTTACCCTTAAGGGTAGCAGGCACATGCCAAACAACTCTGTTGATAAGACCATTTAAACTGTATTAATTAGGGAAAGGATTTGACAAGAGAGACCAGTAAAAATAACCTAATCGTTTTTAGAGGACAAATTATGTCATGGGAAGATGTTTTTGAAATTCCCCTTCCATCCAAACTTAAAATTTTCTAAAATTCTACTCAACAAGCTTTTAAAATATTTCTAAAGTACTAAAAGATACAGAGCTAAAAACATTAGAATCAACTTCAGGACATAATATCTCATGGGAAGAGGTTTTTGAAATCCCCTTCCCCCCAAACTCAAAATTTTCTAAAATACTACTTTAGAAGCTTTTAAAATATTTCTAAAGTACTAATAGATAGAGTGTTAAAAACATCAGAATCGACTTCAGAGGACACGTTATATCACGGGAAGAGGTTTTTAAAAAGCTACTTTAGGAGCTTTTTAAATATTTCTAAAGCGCTACAAAATAGAGTGCTAAAAACATCAGAATCGACTTCAGAGGACACGTTATATCACGGGAAGAGGTTTTTAAAATCCTCCTTCCCCCCAAACTCAAAATTGTCCAAAATTCTACTTTAGAAGCTTTTAAATTATTTCTAAATCACTAATAGATAGTGCTAAAAGCATCAGAATCGACTTCAGAGGACAAATATTTTGACGGGAAGATATTTTTGAAATCCCCCGTCCCCCCAAACTCAAAATTTTCAAAAATTATACTTTCGAAGATTTTTAAATATTTAAAAAGCACTAATAGATAGAGTGCTACAAATATCGGAATCGACTTCAGAGGACAAATTATGTTATGGGAAGATGTTTTTGAAATCCCCCTTCCCCCAAACTCAAAATTTTCCAAAATTTTACTTTCGAAGTTTTTTTTTAAATATTTCTAAAGCGCTAAGACATAGAGCGCTACAAACATCAGAATCAACTGTAGAGGATAAATTATGTTATGGGAAGATGTTTTTGAAATCCCCTTCCCCCAAACTCAAAATTTTCTAAAATTCTACTTTAGGATCTTTTTAAATATTTCTAAAGCGCTAAAACATAGAGGTCTTAAAACATCAGAATGGACTTCAGAGGACACGTTATATCACGGGAAGAGGTTTTTTAAATCCTCCTTCCCCCCAAACTCAAAATTTTCCAAAATTCTACTTTAGAAGCTTTTAAAATATTTCAAAAGCTATAATAGATAGAGCTAAAAACATCAGAATTGACTTCAGAGTACAAATATTGTTAAGGGAAGATATTTTTTAAATCCCTCTTCCCCCCAAACTCCAAATGTTCAAAAAATATACTTTAGAAGCTTTTTAAATATGTTTAACGTACTAATTGATAGTGTGGTAAAAATATCAGAATCAACTTCAGAGGACACATTATGTTATGGGAAGATGTTTTTGAAATCCTCTTTTCCCCAAGCACAAAATTTTACAAAATTTTACTTTAGAAGTTTTTTTTAATATTTCTAAAGTGCCAAGACATAGAGCGCTACAAACATCAGAATCAACTGTATAGTATAAATTTTGTTATGGGAAGATGTTTTTTAAATCCCCCTTCCCCTCAACCTCAAAATTTTCCAAATTTATCCTTTTGAAGCTTTTTAAATATTTCTAAAGCACTAATACATAGAGCTCTAAAAAAATCAGAATCGACTTCAGAGGACACGTTATATCACGAGAAGAGGTTTTTAAAATCCCCCTTCCCCCCAAACTCAAAAGTTTCCCAAATTATACTTTATAGGCTTTTCAACATTTTTCTTAAAGTGCTAAGACATAGAGTGCTACAATCCCCAGAATTATCCGTCTAGAACACAGTATATTATGGTCAGTTGGGTTTTTAATAAAACTTCCCCCCAAACTCACAATTTTCAAAAATTTTACTTTCGCAGTTTTTTTTAAATATTTCTAAAGTACAAAGACATAGAGTGCTACAAACATCAGAATCAAATGAAGAGCACAAGTTATGTCATGGGAAGATGTGTTTGAAATCCCCCTTTTCCCCAAACTCAAAATTTTCCAAAATTTTACTTTTTTAAATATTTCTAAAGCGCTAAAACATAGAGTGCTAAAAACATCAGAATCGACTTCAGAGGACGCGTTATATCACGGGAAAAGGTTTTTAAAATCGCCCTCCCCCCAAATCAAAATACCCCCGTGGAAAATAAGGCTTTTCAAATTTCAAATTATCAACCCGAGTTTAGAGTATGAAGGGGGAATGGGATGAAAGGTAAGGGGGATTTCAAAATCATCTTCCCATAACATAATTTGTCCTCTGAAGTCGATTCTGATATTTGTAGCGCTCTATATATTACTTATTTAGAAATATTTAAATATCTTCTAAAGTATAATTTTGGAAAATTTTGAGTTTGGGGGGAAGGTGGATTTAAAAAACATCTTCACATTAAATAATTTGTCCTCTAAATCATCCCCTGACACAATTTGTACTCTAAAGTTGATTCTGATTTTTGTAAAGCTCAATCTATTAGTGATATAGCAATATTTAAAATATTTTCTTAAGTAACAATTTTGGAAAATTTTGAGGTGGGGGGGACGGTGGTTTTCAAAAATATCTTCCCATGAAATAAATTGTCCTCTAAAGTCGATTCTTATGTTTGTAGCGCTCTATGTTATAGCGCTTTACAAATATTTAAAAAGCTTCTAAAGTAGAATTTTGGGAAATTTTGAGTTTGGGGGGAAGGGGGATTTCAAAAACATCTTCCCATGACACAAATTGTCTTCTAAAGTCGATTCTGATGTTTGTAGCGTTCTATGTCTTAGCGCTTTAGAAATATTTAAAAAAGCATCTGAAGTAGAATTTTGGTAAATTTTGAGTTTGGGGGGAAGGGGGATTTCAAAAACATCTTCCCATGACATGAATTGCCCTCTAAAGTCGATTCTGCTGTTTGTAGCGTTCTATGTCTCAGCGCTTTAGAAATATTTAAAAAGCTTCTGAAGTAGAATTTTGGAAAATTTTGAGTTAGGGGGTATAGGGATATTAAAAACCTAGCCCCATAATATAACGTGCCCTCTGAAGTCGATTCTGATTTTTTTAACACTCTATCTATTAATGCTTTGGAAATATTTAAAATTGCTTTGAAATAAAATTTTGTAAAATTTTGAGTTTGGTGGGAAGGGGAATTTAAAAACCTCTTCCCGTGATATAACGTGTCCTCTGAAGTCGATTCTGAAACTTTTAGCGCTCTATCTATTAGTGCTTTACAAATATTTAAAAAAGCTTATAATGTAAAATTTTGGAAATTTTTGAGTTTGGGGGGAAGGGGATTTTAAAAACCTCTTCCCGTGATATAACGTGTCCTCTGAAGTCAATTCTGATGTTTTTAGCACTCTATCTATTAATGCTTTAGAAATATTTAAAAAGCTTCTAAAGTAGAATTTTGGAAAATTTTGAGTTTGGGGGAAGGGGGATTCCAAAAACATCTTCCCGTAACATAATTTGTCCTCTGAAGTCGAGTCTGATATTTTTACCGCTATATCTAATAGTGACTTACAATTATTTAAAAGGATTCTAATGTATAAGTTTGTAAATTATTTAGTGGGGGGGGTCGGGGGATTTCAAAACCATCTTCCCCTAACATAATGTGTCCTCTAAAGTTGATTCTGTTGTTTTTAGCACTCTCTCTATTAGTGCTTTAGAAATATTTTAAAAGCTTCTAAAGTAGAATTTTGAAAAATTTTGAGTTTGGGGGGAAGGGGGATTTTCCAAGCCTCTTCCCGTTATATAAAATTTCATCTGAAGTCGATTCTGATGGTTTTAACACTCTATCTATTAGAGATTTAGAAATATTTTAAAATCTTCTGAAATAGAATTTTGGAAAATTTTGAGTTAGGGGGATTTTAAAAACCTCTTCCCGTGATATAACGTGCCCTCTGAAGTCGATTCTGAAATTTGTAGCACTCTATCTATTAATGCTTTAGAAATATTTGAAAAGCTTCTATAGTAGAATTTTGAACAATTTTGATTTTGGGGCGAAGGGGGATTTCAATAACCTCTTCCCGTTAGAGAAGTTGCCCTCTGAATTCATTTATGATGTGTTTAGCAATCTATCTATTAGAGTGCTTTAGAAGAATTTAAAAAGCTTGAAAAGTAGAATTTTGGACAATTTTGAGTTAAGGGGGAAGGGGGATTTCAAAAACATCGTCCCGTGACATAACGTTTCCTCTGATGTTGATTCTGATGTTTTTAGCACTCTATCTTTTAGTTCTTTATAAATATTTTAACAGCTTCTATAGTAAAATTTTGGAAATTTTTGAGTTTGGGGGGACGGGGGATTAAAAAAACATCTTCCCATCACAGAATTTGTCCTGTATAGTTGATTCTGATGTTTGTAGCGTTCTATGTCTTAGCGCTTTAGAAATATTTAAAAAAGCTTCTGAAGTAGAATTTTGGAAAATTTTGAGTTTGGGGGGAAGGGTATTCCAAAAACATCTTCCCGTAACATAATTTGTCCTCTGAAGTCGATTCTGATGTTTTTAGCACTCTATCTATTAGTGCTTTAGAAATATTTAAAAAAGCTTCTAAAGTAAAATTTTGGAAATTTTTGAGTTTGGGGGGAAGGGGGATTTTAAAAACCTCTTCCCGTGATATAACGTGTCCTCTGAAGTCGATTCTGATGTTTTTAGCACTCTATCTATTAGTGCTTTATAAATATTTAAAAAGCTTCTAAAATAGAATTTTGGAAAATTTTGAGTTTGGGGGGAAGGAGGATATTAAAAACATCCTCCCGTGATATAACGTGTCCTCTGAAGTCGATTCTGATGTTTTTAGCACTATCTATTAGTGCTTTAGAAATATTTAAAAACCTTTTAAAATAAAATTTTGAGTTAGGGGGGAAGGGGGATTTTAAAAAACTCTTCTCCTGATATAACGTGTCCTCCGATGTTGATTCTGAAACTTGTAGCCCTCTATCTCTTAATGCTTTAGAAATATTTAAAAAAGCTTCTAAAGTAACATTTTGGAAATTTTTGAGTTTGGGGGGAAGGGGGATTTTAAAAACCTATTCCCGTTATATAACGTGTCCTCTGGAGTTGATTCTGATGTTTTTAGCACTCTATCTATTATTGATTTTTAGATATTTAAAAAGCTTCCCAAGTCGAATTTTGGAAAATTTGAGTTAGGGGGGAAGGGGAATTTTTTAAGAAACTATACCCGTGATATAACGTGTCCTCTGAAGTCGAGTCTGATGTTTTTAGCACTCTTTCTCTTAGTGCTTTAGAAATATTTAAAAACCTTCTAAAGTAGAATTTTGGAAAATTTTGAGTTTGGGGGGAAAGAGGATTTCAAAAATATCTTCCCGTGATATAACGTGTCCTCTGAAGTCGATTCTGATGTTTATAGCACTCTATCTATTAGTGCTTTAGAAATATTTAAAAAGCTTCTAAAATAGAATTTTGGAAAATTTTGAGTTTGGGGGGAAGGGGGATTTTAAAAACATCCTCCCTTGATATAACGTGTCCTCTGAAGTAAATTCTGATGTTTTTAGCAGTATCTATTAGTGATTTATAATTATTTAAAAAGCTTTTAAAATAAAATTTTGAGTTATGGGGAGAGGGGGATTTTGAAAACCTCTTCTCGTGATATAACGTTTCCTCTGCTGTCGATTCTAAATTTTTATAGCTCGATCTATTAATGCTGTATAAATATTTAAAAAAACTTTTAAATTAAAATTTTGGAAATTTTTGAGTTTGGGGGGAAGGGGGATTTTAAAAACCTCTTCCTGTGATATAACGTGTCCTCTGAAGTTGATTCTGATGTTTTTAGCACTCTATCTTTTAATGCTTTAGAAATATTTAAAAAGCTTCTAAAGTAGAATTTTGGAAAATTTTGAGTTTGGGGGGAAGGGGGATTTTTTAAAAACCTCTTCCCGTGATATAAAGTGTACTCTTAATTCTATTCTAATGTTTTTAACAATATTTCTTTAATTGCTTTAGAATTATTTTAAATGCTTATAAATTAGAATTTTTGAAAATTTTGAGTTTGGGGGGAAGGGGGATTTTAAAAACATCTTCCCGTGATATAACGTGTCCTCTGAAGTTGATTCTGATATTTTCAAATCCTTTCCCTAATTAATACAGTTTAAATGGTCTTATCAACAGAGTTGTTTGGCATGTGCCTGCTACCCTTAAGGGTAAGGGTTTCTGATAAGGAAAGTGTGACATCACAACAAACCTGGTTTCATATACCATAAAGAAAGTCGGCACGGGTTGAAAATTAAATGGCTTAGGATTTAAATAGGATTTTGGAATATATTTTAATGAACAAGGTTAAAATAATATGTTGTTTAAGTTAAGAAGTTATTAATATTTATTAAAGTAATATATTATTAAATAATATTTAAAAAAAACTATTAATTTGAATTAAATTACAATTATGTATAGGGGGGGATGAGTGGAGGTAGGTACTTCAAAGTACCTTCCCGGGACAAACCTTAGCATGTACATCCATCCCTGAAAGTTTCATTTTCCTAACCCAACCCCTTTCCAAGATAGCCAAAAGTAACTAAAGTAGAATTTTACCTGATTTGGTAGATATTGACTGATATTGGTAACACTTTAGATTTGTAACTGTAAACTCTCCAGAAGGAAAAACTAAAAGAGTAGCATTTTTAAATTTTCTTTTAACACCTTTAAATTTGCAATTGTGACAATTTATTCCCCTCTAAATGATATCGAAGAATTATACTATCTAAAAATTGTGGTAAATATTTCGCAGTTCATATTATTGACTTACGAATAAAGTGAACATACTACTTGATAGCCTAGGCTACTTTTTACTACTTTGATACTACTCTTTCCAAATATAACAATCATTTTTGTCAGAAATTTATTGTACCCCCACCCCTAGCCTATATACCAATTCAGGGTATATAGTATTTGCACGTTAGGGGGGTGGGGGTAAATTTTGTTTCTGATGTAAATAAGAGGTAAGTTTAGACTCTCCTCCCACCCCCCGCTCTAATGTGCAAATATATACCGTTAATCGGTATATATAGGGGTGGGGGTACAATTTATTTCCTACAAAATGATAATTATATTTGGAAAGAGCATAAAAAAAAGCATCGAGTGGTATGTTTACTCTATTCATAAGTCAATAATATGAGGTAAGTTTAAACTTTACCCTCATCCCTAATGTGCAAAGAGGCCTGTTTTTTCACTCATCAATGTGCTAAGATCTTACATCTTTTGTCAGAAAACGCTTAAAAGTAAAATCTTCTTATATCTTTGGTCGTTTTTGTGCAAACGTCTATCATCATTCTGCTCTGATCAGCGGTCTGAGAACAATGATGAGTAGATCATCAAAGTTAGGCCCGTTTTTTAGCACTTACATCTACATCTTACATTAAGATCTTACATCTAAGATCTTGCATCTTTCTGCAAAGATTATCGTTTTTTAACTCATCTTTCTTCTAAGATTTTACAGTTCACTGATGTTAGCAAAAAGTATGTAGACAGCCAGTGTTCTGCCATATAGAACAATGATGTGAGAACTTTGATGATCTACTCATCATTGTTCTCAGACCGCTGATCAGAGCAGAATGATGAATTCGTTTGCACAAAAACGGCCAAAGATGTAAGATCTTTGTTAAAAGATTTCACTTTTTAGCGTTTTCTAACAAAAGATGTAAGATCTTAGCACATTGATGAGTGACAAAACAGGCCTATTGTTCTGTATGGCAAATCAGTGGCGGTCTTCACACTTTTTGCTAACATCAGTGAGCTCTAAGATCTTAGAACAAAGATGAGTTAAAAAACCATAATCTTTGCAGAAAGATGTAAGATCTTAGTGCTAAAAAACAGGCCTAATTCATACTCTGAATTGGTATATCTATAGGGGTGGGGGTAAAATTCATGTTCGTCAAAAATGATTATTATATTTGGGTACTAGTGCGTCATTTGGGCTTCTACAAGGAAACCAGTAACGGAAAACCCACCAGACGGGTTAATTCAAGGGACCGCTATAGAGTAATGCAATGCGAAGCGTGGTTTTCATTGCGTAAACGATATTTAATGTGTTGTTTTTTGGGTTTGGGGGGGGATGGTACCTTGGTTTGGTTACGTCTCTAATATTTGCTATGCTTCACCCCCCCCCCCCCCCCAATGTGCAAATGTATAGCCAAAATTTATTTCTAAACTATTATATATTCATCTTGTTTTATTTGATTTCATTAGTAGTAACGAAACTAGACTTTTTAGAAAGGCCCATATAATGCCCAAGTTCTGTCCTTTTTTAATTCAAAAGTAATTGAAAACCAACCAGCCACTAGGGGGTATTTTCCAGGAAGGTATTTTTCACAGGAGGGATTTACAGCAGAAAAATATTTACTGGTAAAGGGGGGATAGTCTGGGGACGGGATGCAGGCCGAGACCCCTTGACAGTGAAAGGTCTCAGTAAACCCGATTAAAAGACAAAGACCGGCACGAATACGTCTTTTTCAAATTTTTTGTCGCTTCTGATTAAATTTGTTTTTCTTACAACACATTTGCTTTTTTTATGAAAAATATTGGCATGTATTTATATCATGTATTTAAAAAAACAAACAATTTAAATAAGTTAGAAAATTTAAAAATTATAACTCTTTGTGTTTTACTCTAGGAAGTTGCATCGCTGGATAATGAAATACTTAGTACGGTTGTTCAGCTGCACGAGAGTTCAGATACACGAGGGTTCAGTTACACGAGGGTTCAGTTGAACGGTGGTAGAGTTACAAAGGGGTTCAGTTGCACGGGGGCTCAGTTGCATAGATTAGTTGGACTGGAATTGAGTTGCACAAGGGTTCAGTTAAATGGGGTTCAGTTGCGCGAGGGCTTTGTTAAATGGGGTTCAGTTGCACGAGGGCTCAGTCAAACGGGGTTCAGCTGCAATGGAACCGAGATAAACTACCATGCATGTATATTATTATTGATTATCTAAGATTTTGAGCTGGTTAGGTAATACTTTATACGTTCTGTCTGGCCTTTTTCCCATAATTTCCTTCTGTATTTTCCACGTTTTTGTGAATAAGGTGTTTTATTTTTATAATATTTTAGTATATTTCATTGGAAATAACATAACTTTACTTATTTGGTGTCGTCGCTCTCCCACGTGAGTACCTAATGTTTTTTTTTGTTACCCCCCCCCCCTCACGAGAAAAGCTTTTGTAACCCCCTCTCCCCTTCCGAAAAAAATATCTTGGATACGACCCCGGCTATAACTACTAATGCCCTAACTACAACTAGTACTGCTTGAGGGTTAGGCTTTTCGAAACTAAATGAAAAGATACTAGTTGCAATCTGGTTGTCGAAAGGGCGGACCATGGATGCTAAAGGTATTAAGTTGAAATTCTCAGGGTTACTGCTAATACCACTATTGCGAAGATACACTAATAGGGTATTAAGTTTAAACTTTCTAGAAAATTTATTTTGAAACAAAACTAAATGAAAAGACACAATGTAACTGCTGGTTTTCAAAATGGCAAATAATTTATTTCGGCAAGTACATCCAAGTCATCCTTAGCGCTCGAAAAAGGGAAGTAAAAACTAAATGCTAAATATAAACAAAAATAAACTGTAAGTTGAGTCAAGAGGTAGAAATGACTTGGTACTTGTGTATTATCCAGAACACTCAAGAAGTGAAAGTAAGTTAATCATAATGAAATATACCAAAATATGATAAAAATATAAGACTTTAGTAATAAAATTATGGAAACTACAAAAGAGAATTATGCAAGGCATAATTCTTTTATATAGAATTCCCAGAGCGCATTAAATTGAACACCTAACCTAGCCTAATCAAAATACCAAATCGATATATTAAATATGTAATTAAAATATACCTATCTAGTAGTTTATCTCACTGCATAAGGGTTTTATCTTCGAATGCAGAAAGACAAAGCAGTTTTACACAGACTGATCAGATCAAACTTCTTGAGTGTGTTCTTGAGTGTGATTAAATAAAAAAAAAACAAGTTTTTTTAACTGAAAGTAAGGAACAACGTTAAAACTTAAAACAAACAGAAATTATTCCGTATTTGAAAGGGGCTGTCCCCTCCTCAACGCCGCGCTCTTTACGCTAAAGTTTTTTATTCTTTAAAAAAATAGAGTTGTGAGAAAGTCAAACTGAGTATACTCAAGTATACTGAGTATACTCAAGTATAATGAGTATACAAGTATACTGAGTACCTATCTCTTTTTTTAGTTCTTTAATCACACTTTCTATTGTTCATAGGGAATAATTCAGCATATTAGCCAAAAAGTAATGTAAAATACCACTTTAGATATTGGCAAGTATTTTTTTTGTTTGCTCATCTTTAATTTCCTTTTTTATTTAACTCTCTGACATACCAGAGAACTAAGGAAAATATCTTTCTCGTCAAATCAGAGACTGAGAACAAAAAATTTCGACCACAAAAGCGCATATAATCAGTCAAAAATGCTTCACTATTTCAGATTTCGGAATATGGTGCCGAAATCTGTCAATGAAGACTGAATCCTACCAATTTGGAGTTTTAGTATACTGAATGGGAAAATTCACACTTTCTGGTAAAATTGTCTTGATTTTTTTTTTGCACGCCCCTGCAATATCTAATTTACCGTGAATCTCAAACCCCACCCAAAAAATAAAGAAAATACGCCGATGGCACATTTTCACTTCCCTTGGGGTGCATTTAAGTAAGTCACATGTCATCACTTCTTGTTTGTTGACTATCCTTTTTAGATTGAAAAGTAGGTTTTAAAAGTGTTATAAGTAATGAAAAGTTTTGTACATTGTAAAATGTAGAATGATTTTTGATTCAAGATGGATTAATTATAAACAATGACTTTAAGAACTATTAAAGTCATATTTCTTTTTGGGCACCATTTAGGTGAGGGGGGATTTTCCCCCTCTATTTGTTGCTCCTCCCCTTAGGTTTTGAAAGTTGAATTGGTTTGAGATACTCAAAGAAAGAAATGGAAAAAAAACTCCCAGTTTAGAAACAAATTTGGGCTATATATTTACGCATTAGGGGGGTGGGGGTGGGGGTTAAGCAGATCATATATTAAATGCGCAACCGAACCTAGGTACCTCCCCCCTAAACCCCAAAAAACAACAGTTCAAATATTATAAACGCAATGAGAAATCACGCTTTGCAATTAATTTAGATAGCAAATACCCGTTTGACGGGTTTCCATGTCTGGTTTCCTTTTACAGTCTATAGCGCTGGTTTAGTTATAGTGCATAAGTACCCGCTTTTTATATAGTACCGGGAGCACGCCCCCTTTTTCCCCCCCCCCCTTTATTTCCCAAAAATCGATAAAAATTTTGAGATATCCATTTTATTCATTTTAGTGGAAAGTCCAACTAAGTCATACGGCCTGTGGGTTTTGCATTACCCCCCCACAGCCCCAAGGGAAAGGTCTAAGCTACAAAATGTACCCCTTGTGTGCGCATATTCTTTGTTCTGGGGATGTAGGCATGAATTGTCGGTTGGGGGGGGACACATTATCTGCTGGAGGTTTTTGCCACGGGGGAATTTTCCGTGAGGAGGAAAGTTTCCAGGGAGTGAACTTGTCAGGGGAAAATATATACTGGGGAATTTGCCAGAATTCTTGTGCAAAATTCTTTTTACATGTCTTGCTTTTTCTTTTCCGACTCAATGTTACGCGTAGAGTGGGTTAAGAGTAATTGTCCGGGGTAAATTTTCGTCAGGATTGAATTTTCTAGAGGATATTTCTGCGCGGTAAAGGTTTTCTCCGTGGATTAGGGGCCAAATATCCTGTTATTATTTAAAAAACGATCAGAAATTAAATTAAAAAACAAGTTTTTTCGACTAAAAGTAAGAAGAAAAATTAAAACTTAAAACGTGCAGAAATCATTACGTTTATAAAGGGGGTTTCCCCCTCCTCAACACCTTGCTGTGTATGCTAAAGTTTGAATTTTGTCCAAGTTATTTTATGATGACTACTGAAACACAAGGGCCGTTTAATTAGTACAATAAGACGCTTTTTTTAAAGTACCAAAGAACATTAGCGTAAAGAGCAAGATGTAGAGGAGGGGGCACCCCCCTTCATATACATAATAACTTCTGTTCGGTTTAACTTTTAATGTTGCTCCTTACTTTCAGTTGAAGAAATTTTTTTTTTTTTAATTTAATTTTCACTAGTAAAAGATCAATATTGAATTCACTGACAAGTTTTTGAACTATTAAATTGTAATTAACAAATTCAAATGCGTTTTTGGGATCTTAAATGGAAATTAAATTAAGCCAGGCAATAGACTATTCAGAAATTTTACCAGTTTTTTTTTTTTTTTTACCAATTTTACCTTACTTTTGAATGGTAACTTTAAACTTGATGAAACTTAAATGTTTGAAATCAGCATAACAATCCGATTCTTATGATTTATCTATTGGTATAGTTCATTAGAGTTTCGGTTACTATTGAGCCGGGTCGCTCCTTATTTACAGTCCGTTACCACAAAGTGTTTGACTAAATGAAAAAGTGCTAAGTTGCAATCTGGTCGTAGAAAGGGCGGAAACTCTCAGGGTTATTGCTACTACTGCTCTAGTTGAAACTCTCAGGGTCACTGCAACTAATACTTCCACAGATACACTAATAGGGTATTAAGTTTAAACTTTCTAGAAAGTTTATTTTGAAACAAAACTAAATGAAAAGACACAATGTAGCCTAACTGCTGGTTTTCAAAATGGCAAATCAAATATTTCGGCAAGTACCTTTGCCAAGCCATCCTTAGCGCTCAAATAATGAAAAGAAAAACTAAATGCTAAATATAAACAAAAGTAAACAGTAAGTTGAGTTAAGCGGTAGAAATGACTAGGTACTTGTGTATTATCCAGAACACACTCAAGAAGAGAAGTTAGGTTAATCATAGTGAAACACACCAAAATATGATGAATATATTAGACTTTAGGGTACTGGTGAATTAGATGGTCACTTCTAAGAAGTAAAGTTTGGTTAATGATAATGAAATAAAATAAAATAGTATTAATATAATAGATTTTATTAACATATTTGGGTTATAAATTTGCATAATAGGGGGTGGGGGGTAAAGTATACTAAATATTAAATACATAACCAGTACCAGTACCAAAGCATTTTTCAAAGTGAAGCCATCTTGATAGTATTAGGACTATAGACTAGCTATAAAATTTGTATCATAACTACTCCATTGTATAGAGAGAACAACCGGATTTTCAGAGTTCATATTATGGTTTATTTGGGTACTTTTGTCTTATACCCACCACACTTAAGATCTTGTATCGCGAACATGAGACAATAACCGATTTTCATGGTCTGAACAGAAACCGGTTTTCAGACTGACCGGTTTTCAGTTAACCGGTTTTCAGACTGAGTTCAGACTGAGTTTCAGACGAACAGTTAACCGGTTTTCAGACTGAGAACAGAAAATTTCGACCACAAAAGCGCATGTAATCAGTCAAAAATGCTTCACTATTTCAGATTCCGGAATATGGTGCCGAAATCTGTCAATGAAAACTGAATCCTACCAATTTTGAGTTTTAGTATACTGAAAAGCAAAATTTACACTGTCTGGTACTAGTGTCTATTATTTTTTTTTTGCACTCATCAATTCTAGAGATAAGTTAACCTTAATTTAAAAACCCACCCAACCAATAGATATTGGAAATTCGCCGATGGAGACTTTTCACTTAACTTGTGGTGCCTCCTTAAGTAAGGCACATGTCATCACTACTTGTTTGTTGACTATCCGGTTTCGTGTGAGACTTATGTTTTAAAACTATTATAAATAATGCAAGGTAATGTACATTGTAAGAGTACACTGATTTTTGATTCCAGATGGACTAATTATAAAGAATGACTTTAAGAACTATTAGTCATATATCTTTCGGGGCACAATTTAGGTAAGGGGGGGGTTTGCCCCCTCTATTTTTTACTCCTCCCCTTATGTTGTTACTTTTATCTTGTATTGTTATAAAAACATAAAGAAATGGAAAAAAACTCCAATATTAGACCAAAAGTGTGTATCTATCTTTGCCACTGCGGGGAGGGGCGGATAAGACGCTCAGGCAGTAAGTGCGTACCAGAACCGAATTACCTCCCCCCTAAACCCCAAAAAAAAACAGTCTACATAATATACACGAACTAATAAATCACGCTAAGCGCTTACTTTAGATAGAAAAGAACCGGTTGACGGGTTTCCATGTCTGGTATCCTTTTGAAGTCTCGTTATCCGGTGTAGTTATAGTGCATAAGTACCCGCTGTGTATCCCGGACTGGGAACACGCCCCCTTTGTCCTCCTCCCATTTTTTTCCCAAAAACCCCTCCACAATTATAGATATAACATTGGTAAATTTTTGGGGAAATTTCCACTCCAGCATATTGCCTGTGGGTCTTGCATTACCCCCCCCCACAGCCCCAAGGGAAAGGGCTTTAAGCTATAGAATTTACCCATTGTTTGCGCAGAGCATTTGTTATTGGGTTGGTGGAAGACATGGCCGGTTGGGGGGGGGACACCTTATCTTCTGGGGGTTGTCCTCGGGGGAATTTTCCTTGAGGAGGGACGTTTACAGGCAGTTAAATTTTCAGAGGGAAATATAAACTGGGGAATTTGTCAGATTTCTTATACAAAAGTCTTTTTATATGTCTTGCTTTCTCTTTTCCGTCTCAATGTTTCGCACTGAGCGGGTTTAGTCTAATTGCCCGGGTAAATTTTCATCGAGATTCAATTGTCTAGAGGATATTTCTGTGGGATAAAGGTTTTTTCTCCGTGGATTAGGGGCCAAATATCCTGGCATTATTTAAAAAACGATCAGAAATTAAATTAAAAAACAAGTTTTTTTTGACTGAAAGTAAGGAGCAAAATTAAAACTTAAAACGAACAGAAATTATTACGTATATAAAGGGGGTTGCCCCCTCCTCACCACCATGCATTTTATTCTAAATTTTTAATTTTGTCCATATTATTTTATGATGACTCTTTAAAAACAATTTACTTTTAATTAGAAAAATACTACGAATTTTTATAATAAAATGAAAAAATTTAGATTAATGTGTGAGGTGTTGAGGAGGGAGCATCCTTAGCGATCGAAAGAGGGCCTGAAAAGAATCATGCTAAATATAAAGAAAAGTAAACAGTAAGTTGAGTCCAGCGGTAGAAATGACGTGGTACTTCCATATTATCCAGAACACACTCAAGAAGTGAAGTTAGGTTAATAATAGTGAAACACAACAAAATATGATGAATATATAAGACTTTAGGGTACTGTTTAATTAGGTGGTCAATTATAAAAAGTCAATTTTTTTTAATTATACTTAATAAAATAAATTTTTATTAATTTATAATTTTTTTTACTAAAATTTTGTATTTATATGGTTCCCCGAGGGGGTGGGGCCAACCGCAGGCTAGCCCTTAAATACGTCACCATGTTCCGTACCAAATCATTTTTCAAAGTGAAGCCATCTTGATGGTATTAGGACTGTAGACTAGCGGATTTTCAGAGTTCATATTATGGTTTATTTGGGTACTTTAGTCTTATACCCACCACACTTAAGATCTTGTCTCGTGAACTTGAGACAATAACCAGTCGTCATTTTCTTTCTACCTGACAATATTAGCTTCGGCTCGAGGGGAAAACACATTGTAGCTATGTTTTAATCGAATATTTAATAGGTATTTTGGTTTGGTTAGTTTAGGTTACGTATTTAATATAATGCTGTCTGGACCCCCCCCCTTCAATAACTCTGTTGTAGTTTTCATAATTTTGTTGATCAAGTGTTATATTTTCTTTATATTTTTTTTTTATTTCATTATCATTAACAAAACTTCATTGCTCGACAGAACTTGAGTGTGGTGGCTATGATACACAAGTACCTTTATTTTTTCTTCAGTTTGAGTAATACTAAAACGTGTCTGTATGCTCACTTTTTACTCCTAGATCAAAATTGTTTTTTTTTAATTGGCTTTTGTGTTTTCAGTAAAATGCTAGTTTTCTATATCCATTGTATGTTGAAAGATCCATTGTAAAAGAAAAATCAGTAGCCAATTATAAAATTCTCCTTATTTTTTTAAAATGTTCTTTTAATGCTCCAAGTTTTTTATCCATACCTAACAAAACCCTACATGTTTAGGCACTGAGAACAGGATTGTAGTATAGAACTAGTTGAGTATTTTAATACTGGAACTGACATTTGTTTAGGTTTGACCTTTTAGATCAGTTTAATGCCATGCAGAGCTGGCAAGAAAACTTGCGCCTTTATATATTAAAAAGGATCTTCGCCCATAAAATAATTTCTAAGAGTTTCATCACGCATCAATATACTTTGCGTTCTAGGAGTGACTATTTTTCCAAAGAAGATTTTCAAGGTTTTCGAAACATGAGCACAATTTTCGTATTTCTAACTTATTTCGCTAACCGCCCCCGCTTATAAACACCAATTTTTTTTAGACATATAGGTGTGGAATGGCAATAAACAAATAAAGTTGGAATGTAACCTGACGACGAAAAAAATGTCACCGAAAAAAAAAATGCAAATAGGTTTTTAGTACTGATTTCTCTATAGGCTATATTACAAAAAGTTCTATCCTGTCTATTAAATAGTAAAAATACACAGTCCCCCTCCCGTGCCCTCTTTTTCCTCAAAGTCGTCCGATCAAAATTTTTTTATTTTTCTTCTTTTTATCGATCAATTGAAAATTCGAAAAAGAGCTGCAATAATAAAAAAAATATATTCTACAAAAAAAATTTGTAAATGCCTTCCTCAGGTAATTAATTTTCATTTTTTTTACTTTATTTTTATTTATTTTTTTAATTTTTGTTTCTCCTTCCGTGCTAATGGTTCCTTCCAATAATACCTGCTGTGCTCTGGGATGCCAAGTGAACACTTTTAGTGACTTTTGGACCCTTTTTCCCTCTGAGGGATACGGGGACGCTATTGGGTCAAAAAAGCAGCTTTTTGAAAAAAAAGGACAGTTTTTGGACACTTCCAAATCAAAACCAAATGTTTATATATATATATATATATATATATATATATATATATATATATATATATATATATATATATATATATATATATATATATATATATATATATATATATATATATATATATATATATATATATATATATATATATATATATATATATATATATATATATATATATATATATATATATATATATATATATATATATATATATATATATTTTTATAAATACGACTGCTTTTGCACTTTGCACTTTACTTTTAAGCTTTGGTAACGTCTTGGGATTTTTCTCATAGATGTTTTTGCGCACAGGGTTTTCGGCACTTTTTTCACAGGCTTTGAAAATTCATAGTGGCAACCAGTAAAATTCTACTTCAGCTACTTTTGGCTATCTTGGAAAGAGGTTAGGTTAGGAAACTGGAACTTTCGGGGATGGATCTATAGGCTAAAGTATGTTCCGGGAAGGTGTTTTGAAGTAATTACCCCCACTCCTCCCTCTAGAGGGTCCTAACCTTTGATGACCTTTAATAATCCTTGTGTTATAAACGTGAAACCTTGCAAAATAGATCTTCTGCTTAAATAAAGTACAACAAAATTGTTTTCCGCTTCGCAACTTTGCTCAATCCCAATTTATACGGTTTTAAAGATATGGAAATATATTTCCTAAATTCTGAAAAAAAAACATTGGTATGGCTTAAAATTCTACTCAAATAACAGGAATTGCATTTTCAAAACTAAAGCCAGAGACAAAGAAACTGAAAATAAAGGTTAAATGTTGTTTGGTCAAAATTTCAATAGGTATTGACCTATCATGTAGGCAAATTTCAGGAGCCTTTAGAGGCAGAAAGAGTGGAGGTACGTACTTCAATATACCTTCCTGGGACATACTTTAGCCCGTAGGCCCATCCCCGAAAGTTTTATTTTCCTAACCTAACCGCTTTCCAAGATAGCCATAATGAGCTATATTAGTATTGGCCTGGCAACCCTGTGTATTTGATTATTTCCTCGAGGGATACTGAAAGTGTCCTTTTTAGTTCGATCTGGACACTTTTGCCTTAACCGGTGTCGGCAACCCTAGCTCTGCTCTTAGTTATTGATGTTTTTGTAATCATTTGATAGGTTTTTGCTTTGTAATTAATTCAAGTAAAGTTTTCTTTTTGGGCCCTCTGGTCACTTGAATGGACTCCAAGTAAAACATGCTTTTATGAATCTTTTATGCAATGAGAGTCGCCATTGCGAGCTCGAAAATAATCCTTTTTATGTACGTAGTTAGTAAATAATTATGTGAGTCAGGCTAATCAAAATCCGTTTAATATAAACACTATTTGTAATAGTAAAAATGTTTTGGTTTTGGGGGAGGGGGAGGAGGTTACCAAAGGAATTTATTCTCTGACAGTAGGTCAGCTTAATATTCAGGGTCTCTCCTCGGCAATACATAATTTAAGACAAATTGTTTCGGATGGACAGCCTGATGTTGTGGGTTATATGTGAGACGTTTTTGGATTCTGGCAATGAAGTGCTATTGGATATCCATGGTTATAAAATGAAACGTATAAACCGCTGCAAGATGGTTAAAGGAGGTCTAGCCATGTATATATCTTGTAATTTGCATTATTGCTTGCGTGATGACTTATCATAGAATTTTGAAGGTATTTTCGAGTCACAATTTATAGAAATTAGATCTAAGGGTATTGATCTAATCATAGGCAATATTTATCGTTCTCCTAGTGGTGCTTTTCCATTGTTTCTTCGGAATCTTGAGGAAATACTTGACATAATACTGAAACGTCCGTGTCAGTTAATTATAATGGGTGACTTTAATAAAAATTTGATGGATTCAAACTCTTTGGCTTCAGTTGATTTTCTTTCGACCATGCTTGCCGTTTTTTTTTTTTTTTTTTTTTTTTTTTTTTTTTTTTTACTTCACTGGACTGACTTCGTTAGCAACCAGACTCTCCTGTCACGTACGGCTCAAACTCCTTTCTCGACGCAGAACGCCCAGCGTACTGTTCGGTTGTACGGCCACTTTCTTCGCATGCCACGCCACGCCCCAGTACGGGTCACATTCGACTTCGGCCCCACCCTACACGGATGGAAGTGACCCAAAGGACGCCCATTTACTAGGTGGAAAGACAAAGCCGATGAATTCCTCACCCAAGCCCACATCCCGGTGGAAGAAGCTGCGATCCTGGCAAGCGACAGGTCAACCTGGAGGTGCCTAGTCTCATCGTTCTCTACGCCGAACCCTCGGCAGGAGCCTTAAGCCAAGTCAAGTAAGTCATGCTTGCCGCAGGAACTCTACCATCTACATCCATCCCCACACGAGTAACTAATGTTACAGCTTCTTTGATTGACAATATCTTCTCTACGCTTAGTTTGAAGGAAAACTCAATTTTAGTTAGTGATATATCCAATCATTTTCCAATATATTCTCGATTCAGCTTTAAACAGGGGAAGAGTAACCGGGCTTAGGTGTTTGATTCCTATTCTGTTAGGTTTGGTGAGAAAGAGTTATCTCTTCGGGGGTTTAAATTAGAGGAAAATTTGTGGAGCTAGTTTGATAATGATAAGGATTTTTCTTGTTTATTTGACTCCTTTTATGGAATCATAAAAGAGGCTATTCTTAGCAATTTCTGAAATATCACCTTCTAATCATAGGTCTAAAAGGATTGTTCCTCTAAACCCATGGATGACATCCGGACTTCTCAAAAGCTGGAGAAGGAAGAATAATCTCTGGAGAACTTATAAATGCGCTACACTTTCAGCAGGTGCTATTCGTCTCTGTCAATTCAAGATCTACCGGAATATACAAGTCTCTGTATTATCTAAATAACTTTGCTGCTTGTGGCAATGATATTCGTAAAACTTGGAAGGTAATAAATTCTGTACTTAAACCCGGTTCTCAATCTAGCTCTTTACCTATGAGTCTGATCATTGGTGATGGAGCTGTGGAGGGTGAGCTTAATGTCCAAGAGGCATTCACTTCATTCTTCGCTAATAATGGTAAGACTTCTACAGTTGCTTTGTCTCGGCCTAAGCCGGACTTTAGATCATACATCGGGCCATCTTTTTTTAAGTCTGTGCTTCTAACGCTAGTAACAGTAAGTGAAATTGCTAAAATTGTTAATGGCTTAAAAAAATCGTCTTCATTCTGGGCCAGATTCTATCCCTACTAAGGTAGTTAAATCTATTCTTCCTTCAATAGTATTGCCTCTAACAAAACTTTTCAATCTTTCATTTGAATGTGGTGTTTTTCCGGATGCTCTCAAGCGTGCTCGCATTATTATTTTGTATAAAGGTGGACCAAGAAATTATCCGGCAAATTATCGATCAATTTCAATTTTATCAGTATTTAGTAAAATATTTGAAAAGGCTATGCTTTCTCGTCTACTTACTTTCTTAAAATCTAAAGAATGATCATAACAAAGGATCTTAAAATTGATGTATCTCAATCATGGACAGATTCAATCCCTGATATGTGTTGTGAAAAAGAATAATCATATTTAAATAGGCTTGGCTATAAGATTATATGCAGCCAATCCCAACTATCTGTATCAGGTCCAAGATTAAGAACCTGCTGTCCTTGTTTAGGGAAGATACATTTTAGTCAAAAAATTTGCCAAAGATCACATACTGAACAAGTATTGGTTTTTTTTTTACCCTAAATCCTCTTTCATAGAGTAGATATGATCTGACTGTTTCAGCCACTTTCACACATTACCTCTCATCACTCATAGTCGTCACACTGTCCTCTGCACTAGGTTCTACCTTCTCCCTCACGGCTCTCATAGATGACTTTTGCAAACCTGTCACCAGTAACACAAATCAAAATTAAGTTCACGTTCCTTCTCACAATCTTACTCCTGATACCTGTCGGAGATGTTATGAACGATAACTGTTTGTACCTTTTCAGTTTCATTTTCCCCGTCAATGCTGTCTCCTCACCAAATCTCTTTACAACCTACTTCTTTGTTTTTCTTGCTTCAGTTTTTTCTAATCCGGATCCTTTTTGACTTCCCTGTATCAATGGCAGCTTCAATCTTGGCTTTCACTGATATAACAATTAGCACTTTTGCTCTGCTCTCCTTTCTTCCTTGAAGCATTTTGTTTTCTTGGTGGTTCTGGGATATGGCTGTACTTGTTCAGGTGTGACTATCCTATATCAGAGTGGCTGAAAAATCCCAGCGCTTACTTAAAACATTAGATGAGAATATCAGTAGGGTTGGATGGTAGAAGATGGGTGGGGTTGGAGCTAGAACCTCTGCTGAGCATGGCAATTCGCCAACAGCTTAATAGGCTATAAAATATTTGGTTGAGATGGCTCAATAAAATTTTTTTTTTATTGAGATGGCTGCTCAATAAAAAAAATACTACTAATTTGATAATTTGTTCTGTTAGAAAGACATAGCTGTTAGATATTTAAACTATTATGCAAGGGTTCTGAAAGGCCACAGACCTTTTGTTTGCCAGATTTCTACTTTTCTTGATGAATAATGGAGAACATCAGTGTCCATTCACCAACTTGTGAAGTTCCTAACTCGTGAATAGGCCCAAATCTGAGGTAAATTTAAGTTGATATTTGAGAAAGACTGATCAAAACAAAACGTTTCCAGTCAACAATGATAGTGCCAATGGCCGCTGCTTCTATTTTTGCCCCTGCCGCCACCAACCTTCCCCTTATTGCATGTCGCCGGGGTCTAGTTGTATAATAGCAATCTCAAAACAAAAATATAAAATACAAGGCAGCATCATTCAGCCAGGGGGGCTGGAGCACCCCCTTGTCCTCATTATGGGCAAAGCCCCCCTTATGTCTCCCCTTTTTAAAAAATGAGGCGAATTTTCTCAGCCTCGTAATTTTTGGATGGGTAACACTAGACTTGAGGAATCTTATATATTTGGAATCACCATTATAAGCTGATTCTTTTGATGTATCTAATTATATTAAAATTCTATTCTTTAGAGTTCCAGTTACTATTGAGCCAAGTCGCTCCTTACTTACAGTTCGTTGTACACGGACTGTTTGATCGTAAAAAAATATTTATTAATTTTTTGCAGAGGAACATTCATTTTTTAACACCACTTAATTAACAATAACATGATTATTGAGGAGGCAGTTCGTTAATGGGAAGCCAATGAGGTTCGACCGGGCTACCGAAGAACTGATTTTAGCTTTATGATGAAGCTATTCAACTTATATTGGGAAAATCCAATACAACAAAATCAGCTAAAAAAGTTTTAAGCAATTCCCATGCAATTCCCATCGTATGAGCTATAGACAAGAGTGGTCATTGCTATAGGCTTTAGCTATAGGTTTCATGGGCGCCGACAAGGGGGGGGGAAATTCCCCCCTGTAAATTTGGGACTATAAAGTAATCATTAGGTAACAAAAAGAAAAAAAAAACAGAATATGTAAAAACAATAGAAAAAAAGCGTGTTGCCCCATTGTTGAATGCCTACCAATAGATTTTGACCCTATAATGAAAGTGTAAGAGCCTAACTATTGATAAACTTCGATCATAGAATGAGTTTTTTATGGTGATCCTAATTATGTATTTGTTTATTAGTAGTTAGTGCTGTTATTAGTACCCAAGAAAGTTCGTATAATTAAAGAAAAGCCAAGGAAAACAACTTAATAAGGGGCAATATCGGTAAAAATATGCCGCTAACTTTTGCTTGCACTACCAGGGTACCCGTGAGCTGATATATGAAGCCACTATAATCAGAAATGTTTCCCCTGAAAAAAATGCTGGGAATTCTTGTATTTTCCCCCTGAACAGATAGGTTTTTTGTGTTTTATTGACATTTATTTATTTTTTGAGGAGTGATTGTATTTATTTAGTTGTCGTTTTGAGAAAGATTTTATTTTTTACAGTTATGAAGTATAAGGGAGTCGAATATTGGTTTTTCGTATTCAAAATTAATTTAAAAATGTGGGATTAAAAATTTTTATTCGTTTTTTTTAATCTTGGTTTTAATGTTTTACTTTTAACAAACTGCTTCGGTAATGCGTTACTTTTTACAAAAACTTGAGTATAAACGCATTAAATACTTTTGTGCTTGATAACCAAGTTAAAAACTGTCGATACTGTTAGAAAATATACGTTTAACGATTCGGTATTGCTGGACGGAGCTGAATGCGGGGAGTTTATGCCTTAGTTTTGTAAGTAGGCTATTGTTTTGTCTAATATTTGCAAGCAATTGAATCTTTCATTTTTACATACTTTTACTTTAATTTATATACTTTTTTCATTGCCTTTAGAAAATCTTTTCTTTCTAAGCTTCATTAAATATTTTGTTTTAAACTGAAAGCAATGAGCAACATCAAAACTTAAAACGAACAGAAATTATTACGTATATGCGGAGGGGGGGGGTCGTCCCCCTACTCACCACCTTGCTCTTTACGCTACAGTTTTTAAGCAATACAAAAAAAATGTTACTTATTGTTCTAATTAAACGACCCTTGTGTCTCAGGAGTTGTTTCTTAAGGATTGGGACGAAATTCGAACTTTAGAGTAAAAGAAGAGGTGTTGAGGAGAGGACACCCTCTCTCATATACGTAATAATTTCTGTTCGTTTTAAGTTTTAAAATAGCCCCTTACTTTCAGTTGAAAAAACTTGTTTTTTTTTTAATACCTGACTGTTTTTTTAATAATGCTAGGATATTTGGCTTAACCTCCATGGGAAAATCACCCTCCGCACAGAAATATCATCTGGAAAATTCAATCCTTGCAAAAATTTAACCCAGATTATTATCCTTAACATTTACACTCCTAAAATTGAATCAGTAAAGAAAAAGCAAGACATGAAGAACTTTCGTAAAGGAATTCTGGCAAATTCGCCAAGTGTGAAATATCCCTTGAAAAGTTCATCCCCTGGAAACTTCCCTCTCCATGTAAAAGTTTCCCAGGGTAAAATCCTCCCAGCAGAAAATTCTTCCTTTCCTCCCCACCCAGAAATGTATGGTACTTATAAATTAATCTTACTCTTTTATATAATGCTAAAAAAGTCAAGCTCTATTAATGCTAATGAACCAAAATAAAATAGGATGAATATATAATAGTTTAGAAACAAATTTGGGCAGTATATTTGCACATTAGGGGGGGGGGGGCAAAGCACACCATATATTAAATACGTAACCTAACCTAGGTACCTTCCCGCCTCCCCTAAACCCCCAAAAACAAGAGTTTAAATATCGCAAAGTCAATGAAAACCACGCTTTGCATTGCATAGCTCTATAGTGGTCTCTTGAATTAATTCGTCTTTAGTGTTTTTTTTGTGACTGGTTTCATTGCGTTATATAAAATAGTACGTTTATATACATAAGTACCGTATATTCCCAACAACAACTAAAACAATATGTTAATTTCATAACTTAAAAAAATTTCCCCACTGATTGGAGGGGACCATTTTATCTCTCCAGACATAGTAATCGGGCCCTGAAATTATGCTGAAGAAAAAAGCAAGCTCAATATTGGTATCGAACGATTTTGGGAAAAAGATGGCGTGGGAGGGGGCCTAGTTGCCCTGCAATTATTTTGGTCCCTTAAAAAGGGCACTAGAACCTCTGATTTTCATCAAAATGAACCCTCTCTCGAGGTTCTAGGCCCACTGGGTCGATACGATCACCCCTAGGGAAAAAACAAATCAACACGTATCCGTGATCTGTCTTCAGGCAAAAATTACAAAATTCCACATGTTTGCAGATATGAGTTTGAAACCTCAACGAAAGAGTTCTTTGATACGCTGAATCTGATGGTGTAATGTTCATTAAAATTATATGACTTTCTTTTACTTCGAGGGGGCCTTTCACCCTTTTTTTTAGATTCTTAGCCAAGGTGAAGTACTTTTGAAAATGACAATCAAGATTTTGATTCATAGTTCTGAAAATGGATGCAGTCACAAAAGGAAACTTGTTTTTAGTAATCCCTGAACCTTGATTGTAACAACGAAGCGTAGAATAGAATTATAAAATTGAAAATTTTCTTTTTTCTAAGTTAAACTCAAGTAATAAGTAAAAACCTTTCCAATCAGCACACTGCAGAAAAGCCTAACCTTTTGTAATTTAGAACATAAAATGTTCTACGTAATTATAGTTATAATTATTGTTGCAGTAAAATTTTCAATATCTCTTAAGTTTTCAGCTTTTCCAGCATCTACTGTCCAGACGTTTGCCAATTTTTGTCGGATATGCTTACAATGTAACTATTTTCCCCATGGTGGAGTAATTATTATTAGTATTATATCTATTATTTATTGAAAACCTGTCTTTGTACTAAAATAAAATGACGGAGCACTACAAAGAGCGAGAGAGAGAGAGAGAAAAGAAGCAAAATATAAATATACAACTATGAAAACGAAACTAGAGTTGAAGACGTCGGCACCAAGCATGTCTTGAAATCTTTCAGTAGTGTTTTTCCATTAGTTTAGCAACGGCTCTAGCAGGATCTGCTATGTGAAGACTATTGATGAGGCTTGAATCGCATGTCCCTCAGTAGGTATTTAGCGAAACGGAAGAAAGTGGAGCGGATTTTCAATTTATCAGTATTTCTAAGAAAATTCCAGAAGGGTGCAATGTAGAGACTGTGAGTGAGAGCCACAGTGTTGTGCGGCGTTTCCAGATAATGAGGATTGAAACAAAGCTTAGCAGAGACTATGGATGTATATGAAGGTGATATCCGGCGTTTGATGCCTTCTCTTAGGTGATAACGAGTGTAAGAAATGTTATTTCCTATGGGAATATCAAGATAAACGATTTGGTCAGATAGGTTGATCTTTGAATTTCCAAGTATAATTTCATGAGGAAGTGGGACTTTCCAGTTAAAAAGATCTACGTCGAACTTTTCAGCGTTAAATTCAAGACCAGATTTAAGTATTCTGTTTGCATTATTTGGAAAGTTTCAGAATAGTTGGTAGCATTCTGTTCGATGGGCTCTTCTGAAGGAAACAAGTAAAGAGAAGATTGAGGAAATAAGAAAAGAGAGGTACCGTGACATAAGAGAATCCCTCTTCCTTTATGGGACCTGATATAGCTTTAAGCTATATAAAAAACTAATGAAAAATTTGATATTCTAATTGAATGATATTCTTAATGATATTGTGTAATATGCAGGAAATTCATGTTAACAAGATTTTTATGTTTTCATCCAATTTCATCCTGTTTTTTATTAAATTAAATTTTTTTTTTAATTAAAAGACATATCGGTATTACACAGGCTAAAATATAATTTTTTGTGTTTTTCAATCGAGGGCTGAAAACCTCCGATTCAGGGTTTTTCAACGTGGTGAATCTCATGGTCGTGCACTTTTTTCGATCCAGTGCTCTTTTCAAAGAGTTTCAAGCTCTTCTCTGAAATCCCCATAGGGTGGTGTCTGCAATAAGCTTTTACAAGATAAACTGAACTTTTGATTACTATGTACCACGGTTTGCTCTTCACTAGGTTGCAGTAACTGCTGGAACCAAGATATTTATCCCACTGTCCTTACTATTTCACAGTGATGTTGTGCTATTGACTGGATTTAGAATGCAAATATTCTTTAACGAAGAGATACGATATAATTTAAGCAATTAAAAATAAAGATAAATACATTATTAGGTCTATATGTGGCTCTATTAGGGGGTAGGGCCTATTCGTCATGACAGTGACTATTATACTGAGAAAAAGTTTTGATTGGGGAATTGATTGGTATTACTCTTTTACTGTTACAATCTTCTGAAAAAAAAACAGAACTGAATGCTACTCAATCATTAAATCAAAACTATTTACAAATAAATTAATCAGTTTAGTTAGAAAATTCATTTGTAGCTTACCAAAAGGTAAGCATGTATGGGCGTATAATTTAACAAGAACCACGAAGAAACTAATTGTACAGAATTAATGTAATGAAGCAAAATTTTAAAATTAGTGTTAACAAAATTTTAAATTAGAGACAAATTCACGTGTAGACCTAATTAGTTCCATCTAAATACAGTTGATTACAGCAGAACAATTTTCTTTTTTTTTGCAATAGCCTTGAATCAGGCTGGGCTAAGATCTGAATTAAACAAATTTACAATATATGTTGGAAATTTTTGGCTGGGAAATTTGGTTGGCTTGGAAAATTACAACATTGGCTGAAAGTTTGACTTCTTGTTGTAATTATTTAAAGAAAAAAATCGAACAGAACGAAAATTAAAATCCAAAGTAATTTTAAACCAATTAAAACTTTATTGTAAAGACTGAGGATGGGGAAATCTTTCTTTTTCATAGAGTAATTTCTCCTTATTTTTAATTATAATGTCGCTCTTTACTTTTAGTTGAAAAACTCCGTATTTTTATTTTATTTACTTTTGAGATCGTGATTGAATTTTCTGTACCCTTATCAATTCTTCACTTAATTTTTATTTATCAAGTTTAACAGTACAGACAAAATAAAGTTGAAAAATCCTTTAATTTAATGTATTTGTATAACATATTAAAATTTATAGATATTTACATACTACACACAACTTTAATATTTTCTAAATTGTTGGTAGTGTGTAATTAATTTTCTGTTTGTCAGTGTGTGTTTCTATGGTTATTTATTGGGATTCTAGGTGACCGTCCTTGAGCCTCATCCTTCTTTTCCAATTTTGGCCGAGAGTGGAGATGACTTTGAAATTAAGGTGTGGGCACCAACTGGAAAGGAAAAGGATAATCCTCTCCTCTCCAACTGAACAGGAAGATTTTGAGAAGAAATTTAACATAAAGTGTTATGTTTTTAATTTTTTAGAAATGTGAAGGTGTCATCGACGCTGAACGTTTGGGAAAATCCATGAGTAATAGCCTACGACCCGGGCTGAAGGTGGGCTATGAATCATTCTGGGTTTTTGAATTCCTGCGGCCGCCCCGTTGCTGTCATAATTGTCAATCTCCCAACCACATGAAAACCAAATGCGATAAGCCAACAAAATGAAGCCGCTGTGCCGGCTCTCGTGTATCATCCCGTGATTCTCCCTGTGTTTTTGATCCAAAATGCGCTAATTGTGGGGGTAATCATGCATCGTATAGCCTAAAATGTATTCTGCGTGATGTCCTGAGCAAACGTGTGATTCGGAAATGACTGTCGAATTGTCCGTCTCAATCTGCTCTTGTAATATCAATGGCACGAAATATAAAGATGGCTCATTAAATAAAAAAATGAATGATTTTGACATTTTGTTCTTGCAAGAACATTTACTTCCCGCCATCTCCGTTAACTCTCTACGAAGAAGTAGCCACCATATTTTCTTTACCACCAATGCCTGAAAAAAAGGCCGAGCCTCCGGGGGCCTTGCATGGGTTATCAAACGATTTGCTACTCCTTTGTCGCCTATCTTATTCCATTTCTCTGATAACATTATGGCAATACCAATTGGTCACCTTGTATTTATAAATGTATATCATCCCTGCGATCAGAAACGTCTAGCTTCACCTACTAAGTTTTCTAATGCCTGCTCGTCCCTTAAAACTGTTATGCAATATTGAAAAGCATGGTTATCGTTGGCTTATGGTAGATGACTTCAATTGTGATGTTCATTGCTCCTCTACTCGTGCCACCTTAGTTTAAAATTCGTTGCCTATTGGTTACCGCATGGTACCCAAAGCTTTTAATTCCAGTTATATTCATAATAGGCGAACTATGACCAATATTCATCATTGTATTTGTTCTGCCAATGTTCCCTGTTCTTTCGTTAATGTTGACGAAGACGAACGTGATTTTGACCACCTTCCCCTTTCCCTTACTGTGACATTAACCGCTGATCCATCTAATCATCCTTGTGATGCTAATAAAAAATGGTGTATGAGGCCTTTATATATTTCTACCCTAACAGCTATGTTGTCCTGCGTCAAGATCCCTTTTAATCTATTGTGCACGAGTGTTTTTTCGCCACAAGCAAGAGTGCAACTGAATGTTTATTATCTTCACTTAATTTATATTCAGTGATGTTTCCTGAAGGAAACAAGTGATGTTGTTCTTATGTGATCTCACTTTCACGTTATTGACAACTCAAAATAATTTTGCCTATTTTCAGTTGTTGGAGTCAAAATTTTTGAGGACATGCAAACTGACTACGACATAAAATGGGCAGAGGTGGAAGAATTTGCGAAGTACACCCTCGAGATTAAGAACCGTTATCAAAAACTGCTTAATTCGTATGAGGAATCTAAAAAGAAACTGAAATCTGAAATAGATTTCAAGAATCGTGATGTACATTCACCTGCAACTCACTGAAATTATGTCTAACAATCTGTCAATGGGATAAGTTAACTGTGTTGTCTTCGGAACACGCATTGGACTGACAGAGGGGCGCCCATACGGGGGGGGGATGCAAGGGGGAGCCAGTCCCTCCCCCTTGGCTGAATGACGGTATTATATATTTGTACTAATTTAAAAAAATTCCACAGAATAAGTTTTCAAGGAAAAGTAAAGAGCTCTATTAACCCAAATTGGGCAGAAATAAAGTCAAATAATCTTCCAAGAGTAAAAATACAAAAAATCACTGTCAACAATTAAATTAAACTCAAAACAAACAGAAATTATAATAAATAGCCGATTCAACCTCAAAACGAGAAAAAATTAACATTACTAGGGCTGACAACCCCCATGCCTTCTCAAGACAAGAACATAACTTAGGGTTTACTGAAAAAAATAAAAAAAATACCATTGATAGTTAGTTTAATTTACCTATACTGATATATAACTCCGCTATTTATTCTAATTTCTGATCATTTTGAGTTTCATTTCCTTATTTATAGTGGTTTGTGGTAGTGTTACGCTTGGATGATTACTTTACTTCATTTCTGTCCATTTTTGGCTTAATGGAGCTCTTTATTTTTCTTTGAAAAGCTTGTTTTGTGGAAAAAAAGTTTTAGATGAATTTTTGTTCATTTTTAATTGACAAAGTCATTTTCAAGAAAAAAAACATTTTATATCGTTTCGTTATTTTTTCTATAAGCATCCATAGTTTGGCATATTTGTGGGGGTTTGACATGCCCAATTTCCCTAAAGACATAGTTTCTGGACCGTTCTACTATGCTGAACAAAATAGTTGTCTCAAAATTTTGACTAGATGTGTTTGGGAAATAAATCGGCTTGTGAGACGCGCTGATTGCCCTACAATCTCTTTTTACTGTTAGAAAGGACCCTAGAACTTATAATTTTGAATCGAATTAGCTTCTTTAAAAGTTTTAATGATATTTCTAGCCATTATAGAGTGATGCTGCCTATGATATTGCTTATATTCCTTTTTGAAAACCTGCATGTATACAGTTTTTTCATTTAATTGGAACGCCCCCTAAACACTTCCTAGAACTTTCAACTTAATACTCTAAGCGTCATTAGTTACAATAACTGTAGTTGTAGTACTAAAAGTATACACATAGTGCCTTCTAGCTAGTTCAAAATCCCCCACAACTTACTCTTAAAGATCTAACTTAAAAATAGAAATTGTTCTTGAGAGATTGCATTGTCACCTTTTTGAAAGTTCACATGCTCATAGTTTTTTTTGATTTAGTTCAACGTCCGCCTAAATATTTCTTATATTTGATTACTGAAGACATTGTTATATTTTCTTTGGACTATTGGCTACAAAATGGCTGTCTCGCAATTTCGATCGAATGTGTTTGGGGAAGATATTGGGGAGAGGTTGGGGGGGCTATTTTCTCTCCATCACGCTTGACTCTTAAAATGGAACTAGAAATATGCATTTCCAATCAAATGAGCCTCCTCTAAAGTTCACAAGACCCTCTCTTCATAAAAACCTTACATCCCACCGGAGCATAACCTAAAACCCTTCTACCCACACTTTTGGGGGTTGTGTCAACCCCAAATGCTGTGTTATGAGATCTTTGGACTATTTTTGAACAAATGGCTATCTTAAAATTTCTATCGGATGCATTGGGGGAAAATATAACGTGGGGGGTATAGCTGCCCTCCAATAAATTTAACTCTTAAAAATGGCTATGCAACTTCCGATTTCCAATCCAATGAGCCCCCTCCGAACTTTACAGGACCACCGTTTCCATTAAAAACCTTAAATGCCCTCGGGGCATACCTTACAACCCTTGTCCTGAGGACTGTGAAGGGGTTCTCATCCTCAAAGACATAATTTCTGGACTTAAAACTACTTCAAACAAAATAACTATCTCGAAATTTTGATGTTTGGAATAATGATGGGCGTGGGAGGGGTGGTTGCCCTTCAATCACTTTTGACTATTAAAGAAGCCCTTTCAATTACCAACCGACTGAGCCCTTTTCGAAGTTTCTACGACAACAAATGGCCATATTAAAATTTTTATCAGATGCGTTTCTAAAAAACACAACATGTGTATGTGTGGAGGGGTCTATTTGCCTTCACATAACTTTGACTCTTGTAAAGAGCACTATAACTTCAGATTACCAATCCAATGAGCCCTCTTTGAAGTTTATACGACCCCCATTTCTATAAAAACGTTATATGTCCTTAGGGCGTAACTTAAAACCCTTGACCTGAGAGCTATATGGGGGGAGGGGGGTGTTATCTTCAAAGACATAATTTCTGGGTTTTTCAACTACACTGAACAAAATGGCTATCTACAAAATTATGATTGAATTCCGGTGACTTCCTAAGGTCTCCATCAGGCTGTGATTACAAAACGGCCTTTCTCATGCTTAGATTTTAGCTTCTGGATGACTGTTTGCTCAACGGTATAGATGCATCTTAAACGGAATGGAGTTAGAGCTTGGATTAAGGGGTGTTAACTTTTCAGCTTCTGATGACATCAAAGTATAATCACCTACGGAACCAGTACTGACAAAACTCTCCAAAAGTGATCCCGCGTACCTCAGCGCCTCTAGACGCAAAATGTTGTACTACTTAATCGCTCCGAGCCAAAGTACTTTGCTCCGGCCAATAATTATGCTAGAGTATGATTCAGGCGACGAGTGACGTACTTGTTCCGTAGGTGATTACACTTTGGTTGCCAGGTTCGCATAAGTATACAAAGGATCACTTTTTTTGTGTGGAGAGGAGAGGTTTTGTCAGTACTTGTTCCGTAGGTGATTATACTTTGGATGACGTTTAGGTAATTTGGTAATTTAGGTAATTTAAAAAGCCAGGGATGGTAAATGCAATCTAGTGTGCACAACTTTTTAAAGTGGGTCTTCCTTGGCTTGAATTTTAGTTTGTCTATCTTCACTTAGGTGGGCCAGCACTATGAAAGTGGAGGTGATAATTCTGCATTTCATTGTGCCTTATGATCTAGGATCTTCTTTACCTCTAAAGATATAGACTTAGTGGTATGAAGTTTAGCTTAACCTATTTTAAGTAATTATTTGTACTTTTCTCACCCATAAAAATCGTTCTTTAAAGCTTATAAATATCTTTTCGCTAATTAAGGTGGAATAATCTAAATTTATTTTTTTATTTGCTTTAGACGAATTATTTTAAAAGACATTTAACCGTCTGGTAGCAGATACTAGTATGTTATGACGTAGAAAGAATAATATTTTGGAGGTAACCAATGTTTACAAAAACCGTGAATCAATTAGTTATGAATATGAAATGATTAATCTGTCGAAAAGTGGTACAGTTTTGTAATTTAGAAAGGGCCTTATATCCCTTTACGCCTTTACATTACCTACGTCACTATATATTTGTCATTTACAAAGTGAAATTTGTGTATTTGGTATTATTGGCTAGTCTGAACATAGCGTTCCTTTTTTGAAATTTCTGTGATTTATCTGTGCCTATTTGTGCAATGTAGTTTATAGTAACGTACATAAAACATATAAAGCCAGGGATAGTCCGCCATTTTTTTTTCTTTCATTTGGGCATGGGATGATTTCTAAACCTTGGCATCATAAGCTATATAGCAGCATTCGGTGGAATAAAAAAAAGGAAGCAAAATCAAGCAAAAATGAAGAAATAAGTGAAAACAAGAACCAAACAATTGTATCGTTATTGTTCGTCGAGAAACCAGTTTCTATAATTCCATGCTGAAATACACTTTAACGTGCCCAAAAAAGAAAGAAGAAAAATTGAAACTTTTGCCATTAGACTGTTATTACAGTATAACCTAAGTCCTTGGTGCGTCTCCGTTTAAACTATTCATTGTCCTATGTAGTTTTCTTGTAAATTTTCATATGCTTAAGATGCATACCCAAAATTTTAAAAATTAGAGAAAGTGGGATGAACATTTATTTAAATCTAAAACCTTTTTAGAAATGTACAACTTTAGATTCTTTTGGTTGTTTCCGCTTACTTTCATTAAAAAAAAAAAAAAAAAAAAAAAAAAAAAATTCATTTATCCGTTTCTCATTCCTCCAACATTATCCTGAATAATCAGCAGTTGACCATTTGAAGTATAATCAAAGCTAAGTTTTTGAATAAGACATTTTTAATCAATCCTGTAAGAGTTTAGCACCTTTGTTGGATTAAACAAGCAGTTTGTGGTAACGAACTGTAAGTAAGGAGCGACCCGGCTCAATAGTAACCGAAACTCTAAATAAAGGAATGTTGATACCAACAGATACATCAAAAGAGTCAGATTTTAATGTTGATTTGAAATATATAAGTTTGATCAAGTTTAATCATACCCATCAAAATTTACGCGGCTGAGAAAATTTGCCTTATTTTCGAAAAAAGGGGGAAACACCCCCTAGAAGCGTTACAATCCTAATAAAAATTCCATCATCAGATTCAATGTGGCAGAAAACCCCTCTATAGATGTTTCAAACTCCTATCTGTAAAAAATTGGAATTTTGTATTTTTTGCAAGAAGAAAGATCACGGATGCGTCTTTATTTAGTTTTTTTTCTTTACCCCAGGGGTAATCATATCGACCCAGTGGTCCTGAAGTATCGTGGAAGGGCTCATTTGAACGGAAATTAAAAGTTCTAGTGCCCTTTATAAGTGACCAAAAAAATGGAGGGCAACTAGGCCCCCTCCCACGCTCATTTTTTTCCAAAAGTCACCCGATCAAAATTTTTAGATAACCATTTTCCGACCAGCATGGTCGGAAAATATAATAACTATGCCTTTGAGGACGATTTAATCCTCCACAGTCCCCAGGGGAAGGGCTGCAAGTTATGAACTTTGCCCAATGTTTACATATAGTATTGGTTATTGGTAAGTATACAGACGTTTTTAGGGGGGAGGGTGGATCAGGGGTTACATGGGAGAATCTTTCTATGGAGGAGATTTTCCTGGGGAAAGGGACATTGTTATGAAGGGGGCACCGGATTTCCCAGCATTATTTAAAAAAAACGGGCAGAAGTTAAATAAAAAAACAAGTTTTCAAGTGAAAAACTTTTCAATTGAAAACTTTTCAACATACAAACTTAAAACGAACAGAAACTATTGTGTATATGATTGGGTTCACCCCCTAGGCAATACCTCGCTCTTTACGCTAAAGTAGTTTTAGTACTTCCATAAGAGCTATTTATTCTAATTAACGGCCTTTGTCATTAAGGGATCATTCTTAAAGAATTGGAAAAAAATTCAAACTTTAGCGTATATTTTTTGACTAGAGGGGCAAACCCCCCTAATATACGTAATAAAAATATACGAATATAGAAATTCGTTACGTAAGTTAATTCGTAAGTTACTTATATTTATTACTTGTAAAACGTTCGTAAATAAAAATGAACAACTTTCGAGAAAGCCATTCAGCCAAAAAAGTAAAATTAATATGAAAATTTCGTTTTAATTATTAATGTACGGCGAGCCATTAATTTAAAAACGTCCAGAGTTTAAGAACGTAACTTTTTTATCATTATTTCAAGTGTAATGGATAACGGAAACTTGGTTTTGGCACTGGGAAGTGCGGTAGATGTGTTTCGATTTTATTCAGAATCCGCTAATATTCTCTGAAAGCAGGTTGTGTTGGGGGGGTTCCTCTCACACATAAATGATAATTTCTTCTCAGTGTCATTTAATATGTTAAAGATCCCTCGTGAACAATATATGCAACTTTATTTCTGAAAAACAAGTCATACAATGACATGATGTTATTAATTTCCAATGCGATATTAGGTTGCTTCTTTTTCTCAGTGTCATTTTAATATGTTATCAGATTTGATATAACTGTTCCAGTGGGGGACTGTGAAGGTCATGTGCAAATGAATGAAGTCCTATGTGAACTTCTTGCTTGTTTTTGTACTTCCAAAATAAAATTGATTAATTTAATTATTGAAAAATATTTACCGTTGTTTCCATATACTATTTGGTGTTTGATGGTTTTTACTTCAGTGCACATTGAAATAAAGATATAATAATCAGAAAATAGCAATGAATATCTCAAATGATGTAAGCCTTTCTGTTTAATATTATCTCTATTATGAAATTCATGTTTGATTTAGAGTTCCACTAGTTTGTTAAATATGAGAGCATTTTCTTAAGAAAACACACAAAATTAAAAAATTATAAAATTTTCATGGAGCTTTCAACTACTCCGTATATATATATATATATATATATATATATATATATATATATATATATATATATATATATATATATATATATATATATATATATATATATATATATATATATATATATATATATATATATATATATATATATATATATATATATATATATATATATATATATATATATATATATTAAAGTTAATGAATCCTAAATCTTTGGAAACAGCCTCTATTTCTGCCTGTTTAAGTTTTGATGTTGCTCCTTACTTTCAGTTGAAGAAAAATTTTATAATTTAATTTCTGATCGCGGGGGGCTGGGCACGGTTAAAGTTGTTTCCGGTCCATTCTTGGTACACAAAACCTTGGGATTTTCACGATCCGTCTTATAAACTAATTTAGTTCACCCATTTTTACCTTTTTAAACGTGCCTGGTGATGTCAAACCTGCCTTTTTAAGCCCCCCCTCACCAACAAAAAATTTCCCTCGCACGTGCCTGGTGATGTCAAACCTACACTCCAATTCACAAATTCATTACCCCTTTTTTGCAAATGCCAATCAAATACCGAAACTGTAAAAAAAACAGAACTTGAATAACAACAGATACAATAAATGGCTTTTACTCACATGGATCTCATTTTTTTTTCACATAACACTAATCCTAATAAATGATGTCACAATTTTTAAACTGGAGTAAGAATATCGTCTGTTCCTAATTTGGCACTTGGGAAGATTGACCTACAGACTCTTATTGATAATTTTTTCCTCTTCAAGAGCGCTATTTTCTATTTTAGAAATTATTTTTCAACCAAAGGTTAACGAGCGGAAACCTGCGCATGTTACAGCAAAGAGTATAAATATTTAGAAGTTAAACAAAAATATTATCCTTTTCTTAGATTAAATAAAGTTTTTTTTAACTGAAAGTAAGGAGTGACATCAAAACTTAAAACGAACAGAAATTATTCCGTATATGAAAGGAGCTATCCCCTCCTCAACGCCTCACTCTTTACGCTAAAGTTTTTTACTGTTTTAAAAATAAAGTTGTGAGACAGAGTCAAACTTTAGCGTAAAGACCAAGGCGTCGAGGAGGGGATAGCTCCTTTAATATACAGAGTAATTTCTGTTCGTTTTAAGTTTTAATATCGCTCCTCACTTTCAGTTAAAAAAAACTTGTTTTTTATTTAAGCTAAGAACTTTTTTTGAATCAATACAGCTTTGATTTTGGCTCACCGTACATGACTAATTAAAACGAAGTATATTAATTTACTCTTTATTTTGGTTAAATGGTCTTCTCGAAATATCTGGTGTAACTTACGAATTAACTTACGTAACGAACCTCTATATTCGTATTTTTATTACATATATTAGGGGGTTCGCCTCCTAGTCAATACCTCGCTCTTTACGCTAAAGTTAAAATTTTGTTGCAATTCAATATCAATAACCCCTTAATCACAAAGGTCGTTAATTAGAATAAATAGCTCTGATGAAAGTAAAAAAAAATAGCGTAAAGAGTAAAGAGTATTGGCTAGGGGATGAACCCCATCATATATGTAATAATTTCTGTTCGTTTTAAGTTTTGATGTTGCTCCTTACTTTCAGTTACAAAAAATTGTTTTTTTTTAATTTAATTTCTGATCGTTTTTTAATAAAGCTGGGAAATTCGGCGCCCCCTTCATCGCCATGTCCATTCCCCCATGAAAACTTCCTCCATGATAGGATCTTCCCACGTAACTCCCGACCCCCCTCCAACTACCAGAAAAAATCTCTCCTGAAAACTTCTGGATACTTCCTAATAACCAACGCTATATGTAAACATTGGGCAAAATTAATTACTTGCAGACCTTCCCCCGGGGACTATGGGGGATTAAGTCATCCTCGAAGACATAGCTATTGTATTTTTCGACCATGCTGAACAAAATAGCTCTCTCAAAATTTTGTTCAGGTGACTTTGGGTAAGAAATGAGCGGAAAAGGGGGCCTAAATCTGCGTGCACATAGTGTATTTTGATTTAGTTCAAGTTCCACCTCAAATACCTCATTCTGTCAAATTTTCAACTTGATATGCGTAGCCTACTGCCAGGAGACAGTGGGGGAATTCCCGCTCGTAATTGCTAATCACTTTAACCCTTTTTCTCCATCGTCAAGTACATGCTCCAAAAATATTTTATTCAGATTTCATGTTAAAAAATTATCCAGTCACAAAAATTACCCCTATTTTGCTAATGTCAATCAATGCATTTCGATTGTAAAAGCGTGTTTAATCACGTTGCATAAGTACATGCTCTGAAAAGGTGCCAAGGAACGTACTCTCGTCAAACTCTCTGAGGGAGTTCTGACTCTCTTTGAAAAGGTGTAGGGGCGTGATAGACTACTATGGGAATTCCTAGGGGGGTGATAGAATCCAGACGAGGCATTCTACTCTGGAGTCGGTATAAAAAGCCGATTCATTTCACTTATCTATTGTTATAAAAATTCGGTTTTTTAGAGATTTGGTTGCTATTTGGCCGAGTTGCTCCTTACTTACAGTTTGTTACCACAAAATATTTGATCATTAACTAATCAGGATTGAGATCCACTCTCAGAAAGGATATTGGTGGCAGACATGAATATTAATTTTATGACAACTTCGTTTAGGTATTTCTTAGAGCCATATTACAAGACTTCCATGACTTGAGTGGATCAGTTTTTCTTGGAACTAAAAACTTCCTACTGAAAATATAGACATCTATGACAGATGCAGCAGCTGGTGAAGCTTGCCTGTCATTGACTACTGAAACTTGGTCTTGAGATTCCCACAAAATGGCTTGATTGTGTAGTGGCTGAATCACAGGGACTGTGAGGGCACATCCGTCTACTGATACAGATTTCAGATGGACCCAAACCATGTCTTGCTATTTACTCTCAAATTTGAGAAGATCATCAGGTGTAATATATAATTTCTAGAAATGCAGATTGAGGTATGTGGCAATTTGGCGAGTGTAATCTTAACAAGGCCCATAAGCCTAGGGGTTATTTCATCTATCCAAGCCTTTTGGAGGTTGCGAGCAATATTTGAGAGCCCACCCTCACCTAACGTAGTTTTGGAACGGGCTTTGCTTTCTTATGGATAAATGCAGGCTTAATTATCAGCTTATATGAGTCAGTGTATTGAACAGATTATTCTTGTTCTCTGCCATTTGCAAAACAATTTTCTATTTTGGATCTTTTCTTTTGGCTAGTCACCGGTAGATACCAGAAAAAGCCGAAATAATATCATTGTTGATATCGAAATATACATTGCGATATTCGATATCGATATTTGGTAACAAGGCTATATAAATAACAAGGCCTATAACATGGCCTAAAGCCTAGGAGGTACAAGTTTTTTGGAGGTTGTGAGCAATATTTGACAGCCCACCCTCACCAAACGTAGTTTCGGAACGGGCTATGCTTTCTTATGGATACAGCTGTGCATGCTTACTTATCAGCATATACGAGTCAGTATGTTGAATAGATTATTCCTTTTCTCTGCCATTTGCAAAACAATTTTCTATTTTGGTTCTTTTCTGCTGGTTATTCCCTGGTAGATACCAGAAAAAGCTGAAATAATATTATTTTTGATAACGATATTTATGTTACGATATTCAATATCGATATTTGGTGCAATATATCGATAAATCAATATCAATATCCAATAGCACCCAACACTAGCAGAGTGTATTATTGCTATTTTTTCTGACCAATGCACTTTGTATAGAAGGAGGTGTCACAAAAACATCTAAAGGAGCTCATTCAATTGGGAATTGAAAGTTCTATTATGCTTTTTAAGAGTCAAAAGTTTAGACCTATTCATAGGAAAAAAACAGAAAAAAAGAACAAACTAACTTTTTGAAGTGAACGCTAACCAAGCTCATAAAATCCTGAAACAACAAGCAAAGGTCAAGCCAGAACAAATTGTTTTTTGTTCAAAAGTCTAGTTTTTTACTGTTTCTTGTTTTTGTTTTTCCTGTATTGTTTGAGCCCTGAGAATGGCTTGGCAGAGGTCCTTGCCAAAATTCTGTTTTTGTGTTTTTGGTTCGTTCATCCAGCTAGCTGAAAATAACCCCTGTTTCTTGTTTTTCTTTAATCATCTTTATATCATTTCCTTTTTTGTCAAAAGGCATGCATGTGGCGTTTAGAATGTGTTTACGCAAAATATACCTGCTGACAAACCCTAATATGCACAAATTAAATCTTAGTTTTGGTGTATATCCCATAAAAAAGAGTAAAAAAGCTTTTCCGGCCAGCTTGAATTTACATCCATTAGTCCTAAGACCGAAAATATATTGGACCAAAAACTTTTTTCGGAACGATTTGAACTTATGTCCAGGGTCAAAGGAATCATGATGTACAAAAAATTCTTTGTAGCAAAGGCTCTTCCCCCCCCCCCTCCAAAAAAAAATAAGTTGTAGTTTGAAAATGGACCAAACACTTTTTATACTGGTTAAAAGCTTTTTCCTAGAAACAATTGTGATTCCAATGCAAAAAAAAATTTGAAAAAGGCCAGCCAATTTTTTCGTCAACCACTTTTTTTTTGTTAAAGACATAATAATTATTCCTTTAACGGGACATAATACTTCTTCCTTTTTGTTAGCTTGAAACTTGTATATACAAGACATAAGCCCACGGGGACCCCACACCAGATATTGCGAATGTCGCTGGAAATACTTCTACCGGTCAGCTCAAGATTTTCGATATTGTTCGTTATATTAGGAAGACAACATATTTTGATAGGACGGTCAAAGTACAAGGTTATTCGAAAATTAGCTGAGGGGATTTTTTGCTCTCTTGGATTGAAACTTAGACCCACAAATCTCAGAGCAAAAGGGTCCTGTTTGGCAAAAAAAGAAAACAAATATTCAAATGTCCATAATTCCCAGAGCGAAGGGAAAAATAATCTAAATATTTTAGGCAGGGGGGCAGAAGCCTTGCTCCCTTAAAAATGAGGCCTAAAAATGGGGAATTTTTATTTTTAGGTCAGTGTGGAACTTATATTTGTATGTATTAGGGGCAAGTGGTTGTAACTAATTGTGATAAAATGCATAAAGATTTGACTGTATGTCAACCGGTCTACCGGGACCAAAATGTTACTATAGCCTTTGGCGGCTTTAAGGAGACAGTAGCTCTGCGAATGACACTAGTCTCTAATGATTTAAAGTGGGTGGCAGCCTTACTTTTATTTGACTTGATTATTAATTACTTTTGTTTTATGTTCCATTTATTGATGTATTGTAGTTTATTTCAAGCTGGACTTTTTATTTCACCTTGTTTCTGTTATAGAGCAACCTGAATGTTGGTTCTTGTGTATACAGCGAAAATGGCACAGAAATACTTCTCGGTTACGAAGTTTCTGGGCTCGGGCTCGTCGGTGATGGAATATATTTATTTGATTCGTCAAATGCAGAAGATGCGAAGCATCATTATAAGGGTGCCAACACTAGTGAACCAGGTAAGTTCTTTTTGTCTATTAGTTTTAGGTTCTCCAAACCTAACAAAAATCTAGTTTGAACCATTATAAAAGTAGTGTTGACATTGTGGAGCCAACGCACACCTCATAAGCATAACCGCATAAGCACGACATTTGCATAGCCAGTTACTATCTCTATGAGAGGGATGACGACTGCATAACTTGGGTGCTTATATGAGCACATATTCAGGTCATGACAATTACATGAATAAATTTGTTATTTGGGTTGGAAAAAACTGGTCTTTTCATACGCACTTAGGTTAAGTAAATCTGACGCATTTTATAATACGTACCGAATTTTAATGAAACAAAAAGTAACGAATCTGCTACCTCTTTTTCCTTATGACACGTGCTTAGGTCAAGTAAACAGGCACACTTATCTTCCCCGATGAATCAAACGCTATGGCATTTTTCTAGAAGGAACTTATGATCATCCATGTACCACCTCCAAGTGACCCCCAATACCCCTCCCCGACCCTTCCCCCGTCTTTTGGATTCAGAATTTTATAGTTAAATTTTTTTGGACTTCAAAATGTTCAGGACAGGATTTTTTTGGATTTAGCTATTTTGGGACTTAAAATTTTTTTGGAGCATAGATTTCTTGGGACTTGTAGTTTTTTCCGTATCTTAGAATGACATGTAATCTTTGGTGAACATGTGTTTTTGTATTTTTTTATGCGGCTGTCCCCGTGGTACTCTATGGCTGGTCATCAAAACTGCATAGTATGTTGTATATGATTAAACAGTATTTTTTGTACATTAGAAGGATAAACACTTGTATGATAAAGTTATCGTTGAGTTGAATACTGACAAAGAATATTTAGACTACAAAACAAGTAGTAGAGGCGACGCTATTGGAAACGTATGCGTGCATTCTCATGACAGTGAGAGATTAAATTTCTTTGGAATGTCGAAAAAATTCAACATTTCTGATGGTGGATAAGCGAAAGTAGTATTGTCAGAGATAATAACACTCAAAGATAATGCAAGCATAAAAATAATAGTCGATGATGAGGGGCAACTTCTTACTAATGCTTGTGGTAACACGTTACTTAGTGATAAACCATATCACCAGCTTTCGGGTATTAGCATTCAACGGAAGATCAAAAAAAGAAAGGCGCACTCCTTTACCAACATCATAAACCATATCTTGTGTACATGCCAGAACTGTTACCTGTGTGAAAATAATGTCGTAATAGACAGTGAAATCCAAAAGAGAGAGAGAGAAAGAGAGAAAGAGAGAGAGAAAGATAGAGAGAGAGAGAGAGAGAGAGAGAGAGAGAGAAAAAGAGAGAAAGAAAGATAGAGAGATAGAGAGAGAGAGAGAGAGAGAGAGAAAGAGAGAGAAAGAGGAGAAAGATAGAGAGAGAGAGACACAGAGAGTGAAACAGAGAGAGAGAGGAGAGAGAGAGAGAGAGAGAGAGAAAGAGAGGAGAGGATAACATCTACAATATTATGCTACTGTAAATAATTAATTAATTGCTTCATTCTATTATAATAATTAATCAAGTAATGAGTCAAGTAGCTATTATTTAGTTAATTAATTAATTCCAATTTTGTTATTGCTTAATTGATTAACAATATTATGCTACTGTAAATAATTAATTAATTGCTTCATTCTATTATAATAATTAATAAAGTAATGAGTTAAGTAGCTATTATTTAGTTAACTAATTAATACCAATTTTTTTATTGCTTAATTGATTAAATATTATATTTATATTATTATATCATTATTTCATTTAATTCTAGTTATACTAATGCGTTTATTTAATTTAGGGATTGCTGTCAATTTTTTTGGACCGAATGATGAATACATTATTTCTGGGTCAGCTGGGGTTTCAATTTTTTTCTGGGACAAGGAAACGGAGGCGATTGTTAATGTTCTTGAACACACGGACATTTCAAGAGTAAGCTTATTTTTTTATTTTTCTTTTTTTTCTTCTTCTTTTTTTGAACGTATTAGGAGTAAAAATTAAATACAACCTAGATACCTGAAAAGATAAAAATTTGTAGATCAAGTCTTAAGGTTCCATACAAAAATCTAACTAATCTACTTATCTTTGTTAAAATAATTAGAATGATATTAAAGACTGTATCTTAGAAAACCTTCTCAGATAAAGCTGCAACGACTTAGTTTTTTTGTTTTTTTCTATTTTCTTCTTAGCCCAGGTGAAGTGCTTTTGAAAATGATAATCAATAGTTTGATTCATAGTTCTGAAAATGGATGCAGTCACAAAAGGAAACTTGTTTTTAGTAATCCCTGAACCTTGATTGTAACAACGAAGCGTAGAATAGAATTATAAAATTGAAAATTTTCTTTTTTCTAAGTTAAACTCAAGTAATAAGTAAAAACCTTTCCAATCAGCACACTGCAGAAAAGCCTAACCTTTTGTAATTTAGAACATAAAATGTTCTACGTAATTATAGTTATAATTATTGTTGCAGTAAAATTTTCAATATCTCTTAAGTTTTCAGCTTTTCCAGCATCTACTGTCCAGACGTTTGCCAATTTTTGTCGGATATGCTTACAATGTAACTATTTTCCCCATGGTGGAGTAATTATTATTATTATTATATCTACTATTTATTGAAAACCTGTCTTTTTAATAAAATAAAATGACGGAGCACTACAAAGAGAGAGAGAGAGAGAGAAAAGAAGCAAAATATAAATATACAACTATGAAAACGAAACTAGAGTTGAAGACGTCGGCACCAAGCATGTCTTGAAATCTTTCAGTAGTGTTTTTCCATTAGTTTAGCAACGGCTCTAGCAGGATCTGCTATGTGAAGACTATTGATGAGGCTTGAATCGCATGTCCCTCAGTAGGTATTTAGCGAAACGGAAGAAAGTGGAGCGGATTTTCAATTTATCAGTATTTCTAAGAAAATTCCAGAAGGGTGCAATGTAGAGACTGTGAGTGAGAGCCACAGTGTTGTGCGGCGTTTCCAGATAATGAGGATTGAAACAAAGCTTAGCAGAGACTATGGATGTATATGAAGGTGATATCCGGCGTTTGATGCCTTCTCTTATGTGATAACGAGTGTAAGAAATGTTATTTCCAATGGGAATATCAAGGTCAGATAGGTTGATCTTTGAATTTCCAAGTATAATTTCATGAGGAAGTGGGACTTTCCAGTTAAAAAGATCTACGTCGAACTTTTCAGCGTTAAATTCAAGACCAGATTTAAGTATTCTGTTTGCATTATTTGGAAAGTTTCAGAATAGTTGGTAGCATTCTGTTCGATGGGCTCTTCTGAAGGAAACAAGTAAAGAGAAGATTGAGGAAATAAGAAAAGAGAGGTACCGTGACATAAGAGAATCCCTCTTCCTTTATTGGACCTGATATCGCTCTAAGCTATATACAAAACTAATGAAAAATTTGATATTCTAATTGAATGATATTCTTAATGATATTCTGTAATATACAGGAAATTCATGTTAACAAGATTTTTATGTTTCCTTCAAATTTCATCCTGTTTTTTATGAAATTAAATTTGTTTTTTAAATTAAAAGACATATCGGTATTACACAGGCTAAAATATAATTTTTTGTGTTTTTTAATCGAGGGCTGAAAACCTCGATATTTACAAATAAATTAATCAGTTTAGTTAGAAAATTCATTTGTAGCTTACCAAAAGGTAAGCATGTATGGGCGTATAATTTAACAAGAACCACGAAGAAACTAATTGTACAGAATTAATGTAATGAAGCAAAATTTTAAAATTAGTGTTAACAAAATTTTAAATTAGAGACAAATTCACGTGTAGACCTAATTAGTTCCATCTAAATACAGTTGATTGCAGCAGAACAATTTTCTTTTTTTTGCAATAGCCTTGAATCAAGCTGGGCTAAGATCTGAATTAAACAAATTTACAATATATGTTGGAAATTTTTGGCTGGGAAATTTGGTTGGCTTGGAAAATTACAACATTGGCTGAAAGTTTGACTTCTTGTTGTAATTATTTAAAGAAAAAAATCGAACAGAACGAAAATTAAAATCCAAAGTAATTTTAAACCAATTAAAACTTTATTGTAAAGACTGAGAATGGAGAAATCTTTCTTTTTCATAGAGTAATTTCTACTTATTTTTAATTATAATGTCGCTCTTTACTTTTAGTTGAAAAAATCCGTATTTTTATTTTATTTACTTTTGAGATCGTGATTGAATTTTCTGTACCCTTATCAATTCTTCACTTAATTTTTATTTATCAAGTTTAACAGTACAGACAAAATAAAGTTGAAAAATCCTTTAATTTAATGTATTTGTATAACATATTAAAATTTATAGATATTTACATACTACACACAACTTTAATATTTTCTAAATTGTTGGTAGTGTGTAATTAATTTTCTGTTTGTCAGTGTGTGTTTCTATGGTTATTTACTGGGATTCTAGGTGACCGTCCTTGAGCCTCATCCTTCTTTTCCAATTTTGGCCGAGAGTGGAGATGACTTTGAAATTAAGGTGTGGGCACCAACTGGAAAGGAAAAGGATAATCCTCTCCTCTCCAACTGAACAGGAAGATTTTGAGAAGAAATTTAACATAAAGTGTTATGTTTTTAATTTTTAAGAAATGTGAAGGTGTCATCGACGCTGAACGTTTGGGAAAATCCATGGCTGTGAAAATTACCTTTGCTGATGCTGTAGCCCAGAGTAATAGCCGACGACCCGGGCTGATGGTGGGCTATGAATCATTCTGGGTTTTTGAATTCCTGCGGCCGCCCCGTTGCTGTCGTAATTGTCAATCTCTCAACCACATGAAAACCAAATGCGATAAGCCAACAAAATGCAGCCGCTGTGCCGGCTCTCGTGCATCATCCCGTGATTCCTCCTTTGTTTTTGATCCAAAATGCGCTAATTGTGAGGGTAATCATGCATCGTATAGCCTAAAATGTCGTATTCTGCGTGATGTCCTGAGCAGACGTATGATTCGAAAATGACTGTCGAATTGTCCGTCTCAATCTGCTCTTGTAATATAATAATAATAATAATAATTTATTACAAACCCGCTTATAAAAAAGAAGCATGAAGAAGCGGAGCAAAACAAAAGAAAAGAGAAAATAAAGACGAAAACAGATCAACCGAACATAATAATCTACTAAATACAAACAAATCACACTTCAACTATCAAGCAAGAAAGTCGCTGGGAAATCAAATAATAGTGCCCTATGTTTCACGAGAGCTTGTTTTTCAAAATTCGGCATGAACTCAACAGGATCAGGTATATGATACTTTTCTAGCAGACCAGTGTTACGGAGGTAAAGTGGCAGACCAAGCAGAAACTTTAAATATTTGCAAAAGCCTGAACGGATTCGCAACATATCCGAATTCGATAGCCAATGCCAAACGGGTGAGATGTAGTGAGCAAAGGGAAGAGCGACGGCACGATACAACCTAGCAAGGATATGCTTATTAAATTTAAACTTCAGAGCTGCAAGCTTAGCATACCCAGACCGAAAACCCGACAGAACCTGGTCAACAAAAAGAGCACGCGAGCTTCTGAGGTCGCTTCCATATGTGATACCTAGGTACTTCAACTTGCGGCTTGGAAGTACTACTTGCCCTGCAACGGTAACACGGGTAGCCTCGCGACGGGCAACTTCAGACGGCGCACGCGGGGGTTCAAATACAAGAAATTCTGTTTTAGCAGGGTTAATAACCAGACCAATATTAGTATAACCTCGACTTAGGAGATCGATATTAGCTTGAAGGTTACAAAGCGATGTGCTCACCAGTAAAATGTCGTCGGCGTAGCACAGTAGGCTCACATCCATACATTCAGTGTTAAAACCACCGTTAATCTTTTTTGTTACCGACGAGGTTAGTGAATTGAAGAGTACAGGGCTTAAAACCGACCCTTGACGCAGTCCCCGGTGAAGCTTAATCGGTTTCGACAGGAGTTCACTACTCAACTTAACACGGATAAGGCTACTCGAATACCAGTGCCATAGGACGGCCGCTACATGTGGGTTCACACCTTGGTGCAGCAGGTTCAAAATTAACTTTGAATGAATTACCGAATCGAACGCCGCGGACACATCTACTGCACAAATTAAAAGAGTCCGTGATTGATTCTGAGCTTTCGATACTATACGCGTAAGAAGGCGATGTGCAAATGCACAACCGAGGTGGCGACGGAACCCGAATTGTCGATTGTCAATTTTACACTTTCGTAACAGCTCAGGTAACAGAAGTCTCTCTAACACTTTGCTTAATGTACTAGAAACTGTTATAGGCCTATAGCTAGAGCAGAGGTTCCGATTTTTTCCCTTCTTCAATACGTTAGACACAATACCTAGGGCAAACGACTTAGGGACTGCACCAGAATCAAGGCACATTTGATATAGCAGCGTCAAGTGCTCAATGAGCAGAGGTGAGCCACAGCGGAGGTGTTCAGTCACAATTCCGTCGTGCCCGGGAGCCTTGCCCTTTCTCAGCTGCTTAATAACCTGGAACACTTCGCCTATTGAGACGGTAAAATAGTTCCGTTGGCTCAAGAGGGACGCAAAAGCTCGTGAGAGCTCACTATCACTTTCGGTTGTTAGTTGGGCATGTTTGATCCCAAAAACTTCACTATAGTGTTTTACCCACTGCTCCTCAGGTATGTTACTAGCAGGGTTTGTCACTGGTTTAGACTGTCTAAAAGACTTCCACATAGATACAGGATTATTTGCTGCTTCTTGGGAAGCAATTTCGGCTTCGGCAGCTTTAAGATCACTTACAGACTTATTATAAGTTTTTTTCGTGTTGCGGAACTGCTCAAACACTACACCTGACCTAGGCCTCTCGAAATCGCGCCATAATCTCAGCCAAAACTTAGCACGAGCTTTGGCTTGCCTAACTTTCGTAGAGCGACTCCAGCCAGGCTTGCTGATTCCAGGTTTAAAACGGCGAGTGGGTACAGAAGCCTGCTCAGCCGTTTTCATTGCATGTATAATCTCAGTAAAATAAATGTCTAGTGCTACCAAATCACTCGAGCCATGCATCAAGAGCTGAAAGGGAACTTTTATCTTTCCGAGAATCTCATCACATGTCTGTTTATACTGGTCGGCGTTTATTTTATTCCACTCAGTCTCGGTAGCATAAATTTTGAGCGTATTCGGCCTACACGGGAAGAAGTTAGCCATAAATCAAAATCCAAGGTGATAAATTACTGTGTGATCAGAGTCCACGGTGACTGGAGCACCTAGAGAGAAGTTACATAGCACATGGTCAATGTTTGTCGTTGAACCGGACTTATGGATGTACGTATATGTGTCAGTCTTTTCACAGAGATCATACCCAGCTGGGATTACTGAGAAGAAGATTTCGGAGAGCTTATTTGATGGGTTCGTTAAGTCGCACTGAAAGTCACCGCAGACTAGCACTCTTCGATTGCCCAGCCTAATAAGTAAGCGCGAGAGGCGGCCACAAGCTTCCGAGAACCGTTTTTCGGAAGAGAGGGTGTTTAGGTTTGTTGGTAGATAAACCGTGATCAGAACAAAACCCCTGGGGCCAGGAAAATCTACCGCGAGGAAGAACTCACACGATTCCAGCTTTTGACATTCAAGCGAACTGTCCGTTATGATAGCAGTGCCCCCACTAGGTCGACCGCGGACTGAGGACCTTTTTGCTTCATGCATGAACACAGTTTTTTGATTCAACTGTTCGAAAAGACCAAAATTTTCGGAGGTGAGTAAATGTTCTTGTAAGCACACAACATTAAATTGACGGCATAGTTCTTTAGCGTAGTCTAGTTTGACTGAATTGTGCCCATAGATATTTCGGCAAATGATGGAGAGAGAAGTCATTTCGTTGTAGTTGGCTTTTTCATAGCATTTCTAACTAGTGGGCATCTCATGCTGTATGAGGGGTGGGTGTTGTGGCCGTCTGGGCATAGAGCACATTTAACTGTGGTGGACGTATCAATGGCACGAAATATAAAGATGGCTCATTAAATAAAAAAATGAATGATTTTGACATTTTGTTCTTGCAAGAACATTTACTTCCCGCCATCTCCGTTAACTCTCTACGAAGAAGTAGCCACCATATTGTCTTTACCACCAATGCCTGAAAAAAAAGGCCGACCTTCCGGGGGCCTTGCATGTGTTATCAAACGATTAGCTACTCCTTTGTCGCCTATCTTATTCCATTTCTCTGATAACATTATGGCAGTACGAATTGGTCACCTTGTATTTACGAGTATAAATGTATATCTTCCCTGCGATCAGAAACGTCTAGCTTCACTTACTAAGTTTTCTAATGCCTTCTCATCCCTTAAAACTCTGTTATGCAATATTGAAAAGCATGGGTATCGTTGGCTATTGATAGGTGACTTCAATTGTGATGTTCATAGCTCCTCTACTCGTGCCACCTTAGTTTTAGATTCGTTGCCTATTGGTTACCGCATAGTACCCAAAGCTCTTAATTACAGTTATATTCATAATAGTGGTACTGTGACCAATATTGATCATTGTATTTGCTCTGCCAATGTTCCCTGCTCTGTCGTTAATGTTGACGAAGACGATCGTGATTTTGACCACCTTCCCCTGTCCCTTACTGTGACATTAACCACTGATCCATCTAATCATCCTTGGGCTGCTAATAAAAAATGGTGTATGAAACGAGAGTGGAGCAAAGCCAATTGGCCTTTATATATTTCTACCCTAACAGCTCTGATGTCCTGCGTCAAGATCCCTTTTAATCTATTGTGCAATAGTGTTTTTTCGCCACAAGCAAGAGTGCAACTGAATGTTTATTATCTTCACTTAATTTATATTCAGTGATGTTTCCTGAAGGAAACAAGTGATGTTGTTCTTATGTGATCTCACTTTCACGTTATTGACAACTCAAAATAATTTTGCCTATTTTCAGTTGTTGGAGTCAAAATTTTTGAGGACATGCAAACTGACTACGACATAAAATGGGCAGAGGTGGAAGAATTTGCGAAGTACTCCCTCGAGATTAAGAACCGTTGACATTGTTATATTGTTATACATTGTTATACGTTGACATTGAAGACATTGTTATATTTTCTTTGGACTATTGGCTACAAAATGGCTGTCTCGCAATTTCGATCGAATGTGTTTGGGGAAGATATCGGGGAGAGAGGGGGGGGGCAATTTTCTCTCCATCACGCGTGATTCTTAAAATGGATCTAGAAATATGCATTTCCAATCAAATGAGCCTCCTCTAAAGTTCACAAGACCCTCTCTTCATAAAAACCTTACATCCCACCGGAGCATAACCTAAAACCCTTCTACCCACACTTTTGGGGGTTGTGTCAACCCCAAATGCTGTGTTATGAGATCTTTGGACTATTTTTGAACAAATGGCTATCTTAAAATTTCTATCGGATGCATTGGGGGAAAATATAACGTGGGGGGTATAGCTGCCCTCCAATAAATTTAACTCTTAAAAATGGCTTTTCAACTTCCGATTTCCAATCCCATGAGCCCCCTCCGAATTTTACACAACCGCCGTTTCAATTAAAAACCTTAACTGCCCTCGAGACGTACCTTACAACCCTTGCCTTGAGGACTGTGAAGGGGTTCTCATCCTCAAAGACATAATTTCTGGACTTTTAAACTACTTCAAACAAAATAACTATCTCGAAATTTTGATGTTTGGAAAAATTATGGGTGTGGGAGGGGTGGTTGCCCTCCAATCACTTTCGACTAGTAAATATGGCACTAGCCCTTTCAACTACAACCCGATAACATCTGGTTTTAATTTTCTACAACAACAAAACGCTATATAAAAATTTCAGATGCAGTTCTGAAAATTACAACGTGTGTGTTGGGGGGGGGCTATTTGCCTTATGTTCACTTTGACACTTAAAAAGAGTACTATAACTTCTGATTACCAATCCAATGAGCCCTCTTTGAAGTTTATACGACCCCCATTTCTATAAAAACGTTATATGTCCCTAGGGCGTAACTTAAAACCCTTGACCTGAGAGCTATATGGGGGGGAGGGGGGTGTTATCTTCAAAGACATAATTTCTTGGTTTTTCAACTACACTGAACAAAATGGCTATCTACAAAATTATGATTGAATGTGTTTGGGGAAATTATTGGTGTATGGGGGGGGGGCGCGGGGGGATGCATGACCTCCAATCACTATTGACTATTAAAAAAGCCAGTAGAACTTCTGATTATCAATCAAATGAGCTACCTGTGAGATTTATACGACCATCCTTTCTTCAAAAAACCTTATATCCCAACAGGGCATAACTTACACCCCTTGCACTGAGGGTTGTGGGGGGGGGGGTTGTCATTCTCAAAGTCATAATTTCCGGACCTTAAAATTACACTGAACAAAATGGCTATCTCTAAATTTTGATTGGATGTGTTTGGGGAAGTGATTAACGTTTGGGAGGGGGAGCTGGTTGCCCTCAATGAGCTCTTTTGAAGTTATATGACATTTCTTTCTATAAGAAGTGCCCTGGTCTAAAAAGAATAATATATTGTGCCCACATCGATCTTTACTTAGGCAGCGCTATAGCGCTGCCTCTGATTTTTTGTCTCGAGATTTCACTTATACAGCACTGGAAGTGTCGATTAGACCAGGTAAGCTCCCCCCCCCTCTAATATTGAGTCTATGGGCGCCCATGGACTGACACACAGTGTATTGGACTTGTCTAATTTGGGCTATATATTTGCACATTAAGGGTAGTGTTGGGTAGGTTAGGGGCGATGTCCAAATGCTTTACGCTCACCCCTCACCCTTATGTGCAAATATATAGGCTAAATTATATTATTATATAAACTAAAGGTTATATTAAGGGTATTTCATTAGAATTAACTTAACTTTACTTCTTGAGTGTTTACGGTATTGTTCTGTTAGCTGGAAGCCACGCGATATATTGTATAGTTAAGATCCTAAACAAGCTAGTCAAACAGGTTCTTTCAACTGGAAAATCATCTGCCGAGATTGCAACTGGTGGTTTCTCACTGCATTTACAATATTTAAACTTAAGGTTTTTCGCGTTTAGGGGAAAGAAGTTACCTAGGTTAGGTTACTTATTTAATATATGCCAGGCTTTACGCCCCCCCTCCTAGTGTGCAAATATATAGCCGAAACTTGTTTCTCAATATGATATTTTCATCATATTCTGTTTTGTTTCACTAGTACTAACCAAACTTCACTTCTCGCGCGGCATCCAGCTGCTAGAACAGTACCGTGTTCACTGGCCAAAACACAAGTAACTTTTTCTAGAAGAAAATTATTTGTGGAGGAGGGGATATACTGAAAGGGAGTTAAACGCTGGGTAAATTTTCCTCTCCCCCTACACTTACACACTGAAAAAACTTAAATGTCTGGATGGTTATTTTTCAAATCATCACATGAAACTTGTCTTTATTAGGTACTGTTCTACTAGCTGGAACTCACGCAAGATAGATGATAAAAGAAACTAGTCAAACAGGTGTCTTTCAACGGACAATTCCTATGCTGAGGATTGCAAACAGTGATTTATCACCGCGTTTACAATATCTAAACTTTTGTTTTTTGGGGTTTAGGGGCAAAAAAAGGTATCTAGGTTAGGTTAGGTTGCGTATTTAATATATGCTATGCTTCCCCCCCCCCAACCCACCCCACCCACCCCCCTGATGTGAAAATATATAGCCGAAATTTGTTTCTAAGCTATTATATTTTTATCCTGTTTTATTTCATTAGTATTAACCAAACTTCACTTCTTGCTTGGGTCCCAGCAAATAGAACAGTACCCTTTTTTATATTTAACCCTGAACTTTCTTTATTCATCATCCCCCCCGCCAAAAAAAAAATTACGGATATTTTTCTGGAGTATGAATTCTCAGAGCTTACACAAGTCATGTTAGTGGTATATTATTCATTATAAAGAACAAAGACTTATCAAGCAGGCGCACTTGTGCCTCTTTAAAGAGGCGACCCACCACAATGTTAAGCGATTTCCGGTCCTAGCGGTCGCAGAGAGACAGCGGTGATCGCCTTTTGTAGCCCAATCTCCAACTAAGAAACGTGCAAAATTTCACCCCCCTCCGACTTTATCTTCATGGGTAAAAGTGGGCCGGAAGTTTCGACCCTCTGACCACAGTCCCCATTAACGTTGTCTGATTGGGCTGAAATTTAAATGTTAAGCTTTCCTAGGGCCCGGGAGCTTATCTTCGAAATTTCAGCTCAATACGATTACTCCTTCCCTATTTTCCAAAAAACAAATATAGCCACACAATGTTCATTTCTCTGTTTCTATCAGCCACGCCTACAGGCCACAGTTGGCAACGGATCCGGGCGAATGAGGACTCATTCAAAGAGGAATTCGACGTGTTAGGACCTTTTGATATTTTCAGACCGAAAAAATTATCCCCCGAATTTACATTTACGAAAAACCTCGTTTTCCTATAAGAGCCCATGTTAATTTTTCCCACCACAGCCTCACTTTAACGTTGTACGATCGGACTGAAATTTAGAAAATAAGCTTTTCTGGGGCTTGGGAGCTTATCCTCAAAATTTCAGCTCAATCCAATCCTTCCTTCCCTATTTTCCAAAAACCAAATATCAAGTTTTGTGGGGAATTGCTTGCGTCAAAAATAGATACGGGAGACTAAAATAATAATTCCGTAAGTGTCTCTGTGGTAAAATGGTCGCTGTTACTGACTGTCAGGCGGAAGATCCGGGTTCGATTCCCTGTCAGAGAAAATTTTTTATATACTGAATTTAAAGTTTAAAAAAGAAGCTCAGTTTCTTTTTTAAATTATTTGAAAAAAAACTACGTTTTCTAAAGAGTTAAAGAAGCTGATTCACAAGTTCGAACCTTAAAACGTACAGGGATTAGGAGGTACAGTTGGGGGGCTGGCACCCCCCCAAACCCCGCATCCGTATATGAATGGGACTGTGCCCTCCTCAACGCCTCACTCTTTACGCTAAAGTTTGACTTTCTCACAACTCTTTTGTTTAAACAATACAAACTTTAGCGTAAAGAGCGAGGTGTTGAGTATATATTGAATTTAAAGTTTAAAAAGAAACTCAGTTTCTTTTTTAAATCCGATCTATTAAATCCTTCGGCTCAACAGGCGTCTCCAGAAGAATATCACAGTCGGCCTTCAGGTTACAGGTAAGTCTCCACTGCTTTTTGATAACATGGGGCCTGGGAGCTTAAAACCTTAATTGTTGAAATTCCTAAAAGCAAAGTATTTCAACATTATATTAGATCAAAATAGTCCTCTTAACCTAACAAGAACGACTGCAAGCTTCCAAAAATTCCAGCTCCTTCCCAGAAGTTTTTTTTGTCGAAAAACAAAAATCTTACTTTGTATTTGCTTGCCTCGAAAATAGATTGCAGAGACTTTGACAAAAAAAACGTTGGGTTTTTCTGTTGCCGAGCTAATAAAAATAAAGATCGTCAGAGAATATGGTGGGGAACATCAGTACTTCTACCATCGGAATTTTAGTTGAATTAACGATGCTTTGTATTTCCAGACATACAAAGATTACATTCCATATCTAGCGTCTGATGGCACAAACTAAACGCCATCTAGGTTTCTTAGACAAAAAACGAAACAAATCAGTGTGGATAGAGTTCTGACTGCAAATCCTGAAGACAAAGTTCCCAGAGAGAACACTTTGAGAAGACAATAGTCTTGAAGCTAAGTTAATAAACTGTACAAAAACGTGCAGAAATTATTTGAAAAAAAACTACGTTTTCTAAAGAGTTAAAGAGGCTGAGTTACAAGGTTGAACCTTAAAAGGTACAGGGATTAGGAGGCACAGTTGGGGCTGCCACCCCCCCAACCCCCCGCGTTTGCAGCCTCTTTTGTTAAGGTTTTTTATTTTGGGGGGATACCGCCCCCCTCACCCCCCGCTTTTGCTCTTGCGAAGAACTGGTTTGCAATACAAACGAAGTCTGCTGTAGTTTTTTACCATAAAAACAACTATTGCATCTTTTATCGATGAGGGCTACGGCCCCCCGGTTTTGCCCTTGCAAAGAACTGTTTTACAACAAAAACAAAGTCTGCTTGAATTTTTTACCATAAGAACACCCTATTGCATTTATTTGATTAAAAACCCTACTGAGAATTATTATTTTCCGTTTCCTCCGGAGATTTTTCCCTAAACAATAACAAGCTATACTGTGATGAACTTTAACAATTTTGAACAGAAAAACAGGGAGCAGAAGAAGGGCTCAGAATAAACTAGCAGTTCAGGTTCATTTATTTTACCATCATACATGATCACACTGAGTGCATAACACTACCTGGCACAGAGACAAGTTTGTAGTTATAACTGTAACAGACTGAGTAGTCATTGTCAAATCCTCAGACGATATTAAAAAAATGCCTTTGAAACAGTTTCATTCGTATTGGTACGACCAATAAAGAGACTGAGAGAGAGACTAAAACAAATACAACTAACCATAAGTTGTCAACAGTGTTGTCAACATAAAATATGGTCTAACGTTATAATATACTAAAAAGTTGATACTAATAGAGATGTAGATGTCAAGAAAAGAATTTTAATAATGAAGGCTCCATTGCGCAGAAGGCTCCTGCGGAGAAATTGGCGCTTGGGATTAATAATCAAAACCAGGATTCCAGCGCAAAAATCAGAACTCCCTCACACATCGGTATAGTTAAAGGGATTCCCGAGTCTCTTAGTGCTGAGGATTTACAAAGATTAATAGTCGGCTGTGAGAAAGTCGTGAGAAGTGTGTTAACAATGTGGGAAATCACGTACCTTCAAGCTGTATTTTTCAAGTAGAGATGCTTTTATAATCAGTGATTATAATAACATTTTCCTCAGGGACACTCAAATAGCCTTTACAACATTCTTTAAAACTCATTCCATTAAGATGACCAATATAAAAAAGGGCAATAACACCCAACAGAGTTTACTCCTGATTTAATACAAAACAAGCTACAATCTTTATTTTGCAGCCTTAACCGAAGCAATGTCGGTCCCGTACACAGTCAGAGCAGTTCGATGCACTTTTTAGGTACCCCATATATTATACAGGACTTTATTCAAAGCTTTTGGCTGAATCAAAAACTTATTTCTAATAAATATAATTTAGAGATAAAGCGCCTGGTGACCCACGTGCTGCTTAATTATTTATTAAAAAGTCAAAATTTGATCAACACATCGCCTCCCAACCTAAAACCAAATTGTTCTTCTCTTAGTATTTTATCTGGAAATAATCTCGAAGTAAATAAAAATATCATCATACATAGTAGGTTGCTTCCTACAGAAAAAGCTAATGCTTTTACAATTACCAAAATCATTTTGATCGTTTTTCATATTAATTAAAACAAAATTTCCAAAAACAAATTTTTCAAAGAAAACTAAAAGACCATAGTAAAGTTAAGACCATTAAAAACAATTCAAGCAATAATTCAAACTCAAAACGACCAAAAATTACAATTCAAGAATAAAATGAAACCTACAACAAACCGAAATTAAATAAACAATCATATCAAACATAAGAGATATGGGTAATAATATAAATAAAAAATACATTTTTAAACCAGTGAAAAGTTTATTACGTCATTAAATAAAAAAAGTTTTTTTAACAGAGGGTAAGGAGTGACATTAGAACTTAAAACGAACAAAAATTATTCAGTACATAAAGGGGCGTTCCCCCTCCTAAACGCCTCACTCTTTACGCTTAAGTTTCACTCTTTGTCTCAACTCTAATTTTAAAACAATAAAAACTTTAGCGTAAAAAGCGAGGTGTTGAGGAGGGGACAGCCCCTTTCATATACGAAATAGTTTTTGTTCCTTTTAAGTTTTAATGTCGCTTCTCACTTTCAATTGAAAAAACTTATTCCAGGACGGTTTTCAGCTAACGCAGGTTTGAATTTTGCTTACCGTACATGAAAATTTAAAACAAAATTTGCATATTAATTTCGACATATTTATTCCATATATGAAGGGTTGGCTCTTCCTCAATTCCTTGCTCTTTACGCTAAAGCTGTTAGCACTTATAAAAAAAAGCTTCCTATTCTAATTAACCGGCCCCCATGTTTCAGTAGACACTTAAAAAGTTGAGACAAACAGTCAAACTTCAGCGTAAAGAGCAAGGTATTGAGGAGGGGACAACCCTTCCTATATCGAATAATTTCTGTTCGTTTTTCAAATAATGCCGGTAAATCTGGCTCACCATCTGTGAAATATACCCCTCCCCCTCACGTAAAACTACTCCGTGGAAATTTCATCCAACGTAAATTGCCCCCCCCCCCTGTCAAATTCCCTCCAGAAAGGTATCCGTGATCTGTCTTCTGGCAAAGATAGCAAAATTCCACATTTTTAAAGATAGGACCTGGAAACTTCTACAGTAGAGTTCTACGATACGCTTAATTCGATGGTGTGGTTTTCATTAAGATTCCTTCAATTTTAAGGGCCGTTTTTCTCCTAGTCGAAGTTGCAAGTAGTCACACTAGCAGATACAAATAGACTTGGCCAAAGTCATAAGTAGTTGCACTTGCAATTAGTCCCAAGTAGTTATTGTTGTAGTTGAAGATCGTCGTTGTCACAAGTAGACGCAGTTGCAGTCACAATAGTAGCTATTACCCTTTCCCGCTCCCGAGATATTGCAGGTGAACCCATTTAATAACCTTGATACACATAGTGGACACGGTACTGATATAAAATAGAGGTGGTCGAAGTTGCAAGAAGTCAAACATGCAACATGTTTCAAGTAGTCATAGTCACAATCATAAGTATTGGCAATCAAAACTACAGTAGTAGCAGCAAGAGTGGTCCCGAAAGTACAAAGTGAATTCCTTTAACCATTCCTAAAATATTGCACATATACCCTTTTAGTAACCTTGATATACGAATTGTCTTATGATTTAATATAAATCGTAGATGATCTAATTGCTAATTCTACTAAATTTCAAGGAGTCACATTAATTAAAAGTTTTGAATATTTTGAATACAATAAAAACTTAAAATTGTATAAATGTGGAGTAGAAAGATCGCTTAAACATTGCAAGTGGAGGGGAGCTGGTTTACCTTCGATCTTTGATCAACATCCCCTAAAAACTACTTAAAAGTTTCAACGCCTATTGCCCCCAGTCATTCCTTAGACGTTGCTGATGTTGCTTTTTCACAACGAGAAAACACATAGTTTGTTTTGATTGTGTTCAACATCCTTCTCAACATTTCCTTGAAGTTTCGCCTCAATAATCTAATTTTTTTTTATTCAGGACCTAATATACCTTCTTTTCTTAATACCTTATATGTTAAAAATAGGTACCTTGCATCACAAACAGCCCTTGCCCTGCTGGCTTTGGGGTTTTTCCATAACCCATGAGTTATAATTATCTAACTTTTGGATTGTTTTAAGCAAGACGGATATCTCAAAATTTTTATCAGGTACATCTTGGGAAAAGGGGGTTTTCAGGGACAGGTAGTGATCTTAGAGTCCATGAGACCTCCAGTTGAAAGAAGGTTTTGTGCAATTGCATGTTCATCTTGGTTTCGACATGGTTTTCCACACTTATCACTTTATATTTGGAACGACTTTTGAAAATATCACAATAAATTAACTATAAAATAAAACAAAATCAAATTTCTTTCCTAGTAAATAATACAACCTAGGAAAGACAAAACCAAATCTCTTTGAAAAAATTAAAATACGACAAAACAATTTTAAAGACGCCAATTATTGGGGATGTACGGGGGACTTTCCCCCCCCCCTCCCCTCAATACCCCACAATTTATGTTGTAAATTTTAATTTAACTTATTAAAATAACTTTAACATTTTAGGGGGGATTGTAAAAAAAAAATTCTTGATAATTTGATTAAGTGATGCCCAACATTTAAAAGAGTTTCGTGTTTTAGGGTGGCACATACTCGGGTTATAAACCGACACTCCCCCACTTCAGTTTTTATCCAAATACATCACCGCTTGGTCGACTCCCGCTGGGGGGGGGGACATTCTCTTCCCCTAATTGTAAGTGAGTTATATATGAAATTTTTAGAATTGAAAATTTAACTATTTTTTCAGTTACGACTGTATTTCATTCAATTAGACTATTTCTTCACAAACGGTCAGAGGCGTAGTTAAGGGGGTAAAGGGGACAGTTATCCCGGGCAAATCCTATGAGAAGCACGTAGCAAAAGTTATTTTTGTTACACTATGATGGCACTTATTGAGGGAGGAGGTAAAAAACGGCTCTAAACATTAGGGTCGGCGCGGGGGGGGGAGTTAAACTGGTAAGGATTCAGAAAATTTATTAAAAGAAATAAGTCGAGAAACTAATTTTCTGAATTTAATGCAGCAATAGTTTTATTAGTATGATGTTTGTAGTCGAGAGGACACAAACATTTTGTAACCTAAATAACAATGCAAAACCTATCTTGTAGTGTCATATTTGAAAAATAGCCTCTAACAATGTTTATCAATGTTTTTACAATTAACTTTTTATTACCTTTTTACCTTTTTTATATCTTAACGCAATTTTAATTTCTTCCTGAGTTTTAGATATACTACAAAGATATACTACAGAGGATAAGATATACTACAGAGTGAATCTCCCTCCTATATTTTTCCTTTATATTTTTAAAAATACCTTATTTGGGGGTCCTTTCCTAAGTCTTTTTTATACTTCCATTGAAGAAAAAACAAAAAAAGACGAATTTTTAACCCCCCCCCCCACCTAGATACTTAAAATTATATTTTGCCTTACACCATAATGTTCGTGAATGAATCAGGCCGCTGACTTTACCCAAGAAAACTGTCCCCTTTACTCCCCTAGCCACGCCACTGGCTGTTAGTGAGTAAATAGGCTAATAAAATAAAATAGTGTGGAAACTGCAAAATGTTTAATTTTATATTTATAAAAATGCCATATTCATGCATTTATTATGAAAAGAAGAGGGGAGGATAATGCCCCCCCCCCCAATAATTTGCCCGTGTATAAATTGAAAAAAACATCTGTGGGGAGGGGGGTAAAAAAAAAATTATATAATAATTGAAGATGCTGTTAATATATGAGCCTGTTACCCAAAGACAGTTTTTTTCTGACGAAGGCGCTTCGTGTAGAAGGAGTTATCGTAGAAACCTCGAAAGGAGCGCATTCAATTAGAAATCGAAAGTTCTAGTGCCCATTTTAAGAATCAAAAGTGATTAGAGGGCAACAAGCCTCTGTCCATCATTTCCCCAAACACATCCAATCAAAATTTTGATATTGCCTTTTTGTTCAACACAGTTGAAAGGCCCAGTAACTATGTTTGTAAATGAAATGCCCCAATGAACCAAAACCATAAACAATTGGCTTCTCATAATAATAGAACATGAATTGCAAACGAGGAAAGTTTTTTTTACGTAAAGTCTGCTAAAACTGTTAATACGGAGTTTTAGAAAATACCCAAGGGTATATTTTCTGGGTGGGGGGGGACGCATAGAACCACCTGATCCATAACCAGAGTTATAATGGTTAGTCCGACAGACCAGTAGTCGGTTCCTGGTGTCCCTGGTGCTGTTTCTGTGGGCCGTGATCAGTAGTGTATCTCTTTAAACTCAACCAGAGTCGATCAAGCTGTCTATAGGTAACGGGATAAAAATAGGTAATGCAATCAAGACGGGCGTGCGACATACCCGGATGGCTGGCCCCGAATCCCCCCCCAATTACACTTACTGGCTGAAGGGCCATGAAACGGAGATCAGCACCAATAGTATGGACTGTAAAAGTTCAATGCTGCATTACTTACTTACTTGCATAGCCATAGCTTGTTTTAAACGACAAGAAGAACAATAGGGAAATTTTTTTTATAAGACAGTGGAATACAACTTTAAATGAATATTAAGTGGCAGTGTGGTCCTCGTCGCTATTTACATAGCTGGTTTGAAAAAAAAAATTTGCGTGTTTCTAAGTGCTCTACAATAGGGAAATGGAGTATTCCATTAACCAGATTTGGAAATTTAAAAACAAAGTGAAGACATTGACTCTCGTACTTCCAATCGCCTTGTTATGGAAGAAGAATTTCCGCCTAAAAAAAATCAAGTAACCCTTATAAATATTTATTTCTAATAAAAATATTTCTGGGAATAAAGAGGAATCATTTAATAGTTTCGAAGCATAGTTTTGAAGTAACAGGATCACATTTCCCAAATCGTTTAAAATTTTCTATAATCCTAAGGAAATTTATGTATTTGGAATCAGCTTACAAAACCTATCATTTTTATGTATCTATTGTTTTTAAAATTCTGTTTTTAGAGTTATGGTTACTTTCGGACCGAGTTGCACTTTACTTTCACTTTATTCCCAAAAACTGTTTAAAATTGGCTTTATTTTTTGTTATAGTTTTTTTTTTTTGTTTGACTTGATAGGAATTCGGGAAAAAGTTGGCAGTTGAAATTTCTTGGTGACTAAAGATTTTTTTTCTTATAAGGAGCTTAATATTTTCAGGCTCTTAGCTTTTGACGGATAAAAATAAACATAAGGAAATTTATGTATTTGGAATCAGCGTACAAAACCTATCATTTTTATGTATCTATTGTTATTAAAATTCCGTTTTTAGAGATATGGTTACTTTCGGACCTAGTTGCACTTTACTTTCACTTTGTTTCCAAAAACTGTTTAAAATTGGCTTTATTTTTTTGTTATAGTTTTTTTTTGTTTGACTTGATAGGAATTCTGAAACAAGTTGGCAGTTGAAATTTCTTGGTGACTAAAGATTTTTTTTCTTATAAGGAGCGTAATATTTTCAGGCTCTTAGCTTTTGACGGATAAAAATTAAATAAAAAAAACAAGTTTTTTTAACTGAAAGTAAGGAACGACGTTAAAACTTAAAACGAACAGAAATTATTCCGTATATGAAGGGGGCTGTCCCCCTCCTCAACGCCTCGCTCTTTACGCTAAAGTTTTTTTATTGTTTAAAAAAATAGAGTTGTGAGAAAGTCAAACTTTAGCGTAAAGAGCGAGGCGTTGAAGAGGGGACAGCCCTCTTCATATACGGAATAATTTCTGTTCGTTTTAAGTTTTAACGTCGTTCCTTACTTTCAGTTAAAAAAACTTGTTTTTTTAATTTAATTTTTGAACGCTTTTGAATTAATGCAGGTTTTGATTTTGGCTCACCGTACATGAATAATTAAAACAAAATTTGCATATTATATTTGGTTAAATGGCTTTTTCGAAACTTGTTTAATTTTATCTACGAACGTTTTTATTAGTAATAAATATACGTAACTTAGAATTAACTTACGTAACGAACTTCTATATTCATAAATTTTTATCACGTATATTAGGGGGTTCACCCCCTAGTCAATACCCTGCTCTTTAAACTATAGTTCGAATTTTTTTTCCAGTTCTTTAAAAATGACCTCTTAATCACAATCAGTTGATCAGTTGAAAAACTTGTTTTTTTTTATTTAATTCCTGATCTTTTTCTTTAATAATGCTGGGAAATCTGGCGCGCGCGGCAGAGCGATGTCCCGTCCCCCCTGAACACTTCCTTCATGGAAAGATCCTTCCATATAGCCCCTGACCCTCTCCTTCCCCCACCTACCAGAAAAAATCTCCTCTGAAAAAGTCTGTATACTTCCCAATAACCAATACTATATGTTAACATTGAGTAAAGTTCATAACTTTCAGCCCTCCCCCTGGAACCTTTGGGGGATCAAGTCATCCTAAAAGACATTTTTATCATATTTTCGACCATGTTGAACAAAATGGCACTCTCAAAATTTTGATCGGGTCACTTTGGGAAAAAAAATGAGCGTGGGAGGGGGCCTAGTTGCCCTCCATTTTTTTTTGTCAATTAAAAAGGGTAATATAAATTTCAATTTCCTTTCCAATGAGCCCTCCCACGATATTATAGGACCACTCGGTCTATACTAAAACCCCTGGGGAAAAAAACAAAAACAAAAAAAAAACAAACAAACAAACAAATAAACACGCAACCATGATCTTTCTTATGGCAAAAAATTTAAAATTCCACATTTTTTTAGATAGGAGCTTCAAACCTCTACAGTAGGGTTCTTTGATACGCTGAATATGATGGTGTGATCTTCATTAAGGTTCTATAACTTTTAGGGGGTCTTTCCCCCTTTTTTCGAAAATCAGCCAAATTTTCTCAGGCACGTAACTTTTGATGGGTAAGATTAAACTTAATGAAACTTATATATTTGAAATCAGAATTAAAATCTGATTCTTTTGATGTATCTATTGGTATCAAAATCCCGTTTTTTAGAGTTTCGGTTACCATTGAGCCGGGTCGCTCCTTACTTACAGTTCGTTACCACGAACTGTTTGACAATAAACCTAAGGAAATTTATGTATTTGGAATCAGCGTACAAAACCTATTATTTTTATGTATCTATTGTTATTAAAATTCCGTTTTTAGAGTTATGGTTACTTTCAGACATAGTTGCACTTTACTTTCACTTTGTTCCCAAAAACTGTTTAAAATTGGCTTTATTTTTTGTTATAGTTTTTTTCGTTTGACGATAGGAATTCTGAAACAAGTTGTCAGTTGAAATTTCTTGGTGACTAAAGATTTTTTTTCTTATAAGGAGCTTAATATTTTCAGGCTCTTAGCTTTTGACGGATAACAATAAACCTAAGGAAATTTATGTATTTGGAATCAGCGTACAAAACCTATCATTTTTATGTATCTATTGTTATTAAAATTCCGTTTTTAGAGTTATGGTTACTTTCAGACCTAGTTGCACTTTACTTTCACTTTGTTCCCAAAAACTGTTTAAAATTGGCTTTGTTTTTTGTTATAGTTTTTTTCGTTTGACGATAGGAATTCTGGAACAAGTTGGCAGTTGAAATTTCTTGGTGACTAAAGATTTTTTTTTCTTATAAGGAGCTTAATATTTTCAGGCTCTTAGCTGTTGACGGATAACAATAAACCTAAGGAAATTTATGTATTTGGAATCAGCGTACAAAACCTATCATTTTTATGTATCTATTGTTATTAAAATTCCGTTTTTAGAGTTATGGTTACTTTCGGACATAGTTGCACTTTACTTTCACTTTGTTCCCAAAAACTGTTTAAAATTGGCTTTATTTTTTTTTATAGTTTTTTTCGTTTGACGATAGGAATTCTGGAACAAGTTGGCAGTTGAAATTTCTTGGTGACTAAAGATTTTTTTTTCTTATAAGGAGCGTAATATTTTCAGGCTCTTAGCTTTTGACGGATAACAATAAACCTAAGGAAATTTATGTATTTGGAATCAGCGTACAAAACCTATCATTTTTATGTATCTATTGTTATTAAAATTCCGTTTTTAGAGTTATGGTTACTTTCGGACATAGTTGCACTTTACTTTCACTTTGTTCCCAAAAACTGTTTAAAATTGGCTTTGTTTTTTGTTATAGTTTTTTTTTGTTCGACTTGATAGGAATTCTGAAACAAGTTGGCAGTTGAAATTTCTTGGTGACCAAATATTTTCTTTCTTCTAAAGAGTGTTATATTTTCAGGCTCTTAGCTTTTGACGGATAACATTAAATTTAAGGAAATTTAAGTATTTAGAATCAGCGTACAAAGCCTATCATTTGTATGTATCTATTGTTATTAAAATTCCGTTTTTAGAGTTATGGTTACTTTCGGACATAGTTGCACTTTACTTTCACTTTGTTCCCAAAAACTGTTTAAAATTGGCTTTGTTTTTTTTTATAGTTTTTTTCGTTTGACGATAGGAATTCTGGAACAAGTTGGCAGTTGAAATTTCTTGGTGACTAAAGATTTTTTTTCTTATAAGGAGCGTAATATTTTCAGTCTCTTAGCTTTTGACGGATAACAATAAACCTAAGGAAATTTATGTATTTTGAATCAGCGTACAAAACATATCATTTTTATGTATCTATTGTTATTAAAATTCCGTTTTTAGAGTTATGGTTACTTTCGGACATAGTTGCACTTTACTTTCACTTTGTTCCCAAACACTGTTTAAAATTGGCTTTATTTTTTGTTATAGTTTTTTTCGTATGACGATAGGAATTCTGAAACAAGTTGGCAGTTGAAATTTCTTGGTGACTAAAGATTTTTTTTTCTTATAAGGAGCTTAATATTTTCAGGCTCTTAGCTTTTGACGGATAACATTAAACTTAAGGAAATTTATGTATTTAGAATCAGCGTACAAAGCCTATCATTTTTATGTATCTATTATTATTAAAATTCAGTTTTTAGAGTTATGGTTACTTTCAGACAGAGTTGCACTTTACTTTCACTTTGTTCCCAAAAATTGTAAAAATTGGCTTTGTTTTTTTTTATAGTTTTTTTTTGTTTGACTTGATAGGAATTCTGAAACAAGTTGGCAGTTGAAATTTCTTGGTGACCAAATATTTTCTTTCTTCTAAAGAGTGTAATATTTTCAGGCTCTTAGCTTTTGACGAATAACATTAAATCTAAGGAAATTTATGTATTTGGAACCAGCGTACAAAGCCAATCATTTTTATATATCTATTGTTATTAAAATTCCGTTTTTAGAGTTATGGTTACTTACGGACCTAGTTGCACTTTACTTTCACTTTGTTCCCAAAAACTGTTTAAAATTGGCTTTGTTTTTTGTTATAGTTTTTTTCGTTTGACGATAGGAATTCTGGAACAAGTTGGCAGTTGAAATTTCTTGGTGACTAAAGATTTTTTTTCTTATAAGGAGCGTAATATTTTCAGGCTCTTAGCATTTGACGGATAACAATAAACCTAAGGAAATTTATGTATTTGGAATCAGCGTACAAAGCAAATCATTTTTATGTATCTATTGTTATTAAAATTCCGTTTTTAGAGTTATGGTTACTTTCAGACCTAGTTGCACTTTACTTTCACTTTGTTCCCAAAAACTGTTTAAAATTGGCTTTATTTTTTGTTATAGTTTTTTTCGTTTGACGATAGGAATTCTGAAACAAGTTGGCAGTTGAAATTTCTTGGTGACTAAAGATTTTTTTTTTCTTATAAGGAGCGTAATATTTTCAAGCTCTTAGCTTTTGACGGATAACAATAAACCTAAGGAAATTTATGTATTTGGAATCAGCGTACAAAACCTATCATTTTTATGTATCTATTGTTATTAAAATTCCGTTTTTAGAGTTATGGTTACTTTCAGACCTAGTTGCACTTTACTTTCACTTTGTTCCCAAAAACTGTTTAAAATTGGCTTTATTTTTTGTTATAGTTTTTTTTTGTTTGACTTGATAGGAATTCTGAAACAAGTTGGCAGTTGAAATTTCTTGGTGACTAAAGATTTTTTTTCTTATAAGGAGCGTAATATTCTCAGGCTCTCAGCTTCTGACAAATATCATTAAACTTAAGGAAATTTAAGTATTTAGAATCAGCATACAAAACATATCATTTGTATGTATCTATTGTTATTAAAATTCCGTTTTTAGAGTTATGGTTACTTTCGGACCTAGTTGCACTTTACTTTCACTTGGTTCCCAAAAACTGTTTAAAGTTGGCTTTATTTTTTGTTATAGTTTTTTTCGTTTGACGATAGGAATTCTGAAACAAGTTGGCAGTTGAAATTTCTTGGTGACTAAAGATTTTTTTTTCTTATAAGGAGCGTAATATTTTCAAGCTCTTAGCTTTTGACGGATAACAATAAACCTAAGGAAATTTATGTATTTGGAATCAGCGTACAAAGCCAATCCTTTTTATGTATCTATTGTTATTAAAATTCCGTTTTTAGAGTTATGGTTACTTTCGGACCTAGTTGCACTTTACTTTCACTTTGTTCCCAAAAACTGTTTAAAATTGGGCTTATTTTTTTTTATAGTTTTTTTTCGTTTGACGATAGGAATTCTGAAACAAGTTGGCAGTTGAAATTTCTTGGTGACTAAAGATTTTTTTTTCTTATAAGGAGCGTAATATTTTCAGGCTCTTAGCTTTTGACGGATAACAATAAACCTAAGGAAATTTATGTATTTGGAATCAGCGTACAAAACCAATCCTTTTTATGTATCTATTGTTATTAAAATTCCGTTTTTAGAGTTATGGTTACTTTCGGGCCGAGTTGCACTTTACTTTCACTTTGTTCCCAAAAACTGTTTAAAATTGGCTTTTTTGATTATAGTTTTTTTTTTGTTTGTTTTTTATTCCACTTGATAGGAATTCTGAAACAAGTTGGCAGTTGAAATTTCTTGGTGACTAAAGATTTTGTTCTTCTTAAGAGCGTAATATTCTCAGGCTCTTAGCTTTTGACAGATAACAATAAACCTAAGGAAATTTATGTATTTGGAATCAGCGTACAAAACCTATCATTTTTATGTATCTATTGTTATTAAAATTCCGTTTTTAGAGTTATGGTTACTTTCGGACATAGTTGCACTTTACTTTCACTTTGTTCCCAAGAACTGATTAAAATTGGCTTTGTTTTTTTTTGTAGTTTTTTTTTTTGTTTGACTTGATAGGAATTCTGAAACAAGTTGGCAGTTGAAATTTCTTGGTGACTAAAGATTTTTTTTCTTATAAGGAGCGTAATATTTTCAGGCTCTTAGCTTTTGACGGATAACAATAAACCTAAGGAAATTTATGTATTTGGAATCAGCGTACAAAACCTATCATTTTTATGTATCTATAGTTATTAAAATTCCGTTTTTAGAGTTATGGTTACTTTCGGACCTAGTTGCACTTTACTTTCACTTTGTTCCCAAGAACAGTTTAAAATTTGCTTTATTTTTTGTTGTAGTTTTTTTTTTTGTTTGACTTGATATGAATTCTGAAACAAGTTGGCAGTTGAAATTTCTTGGTGACTAAAGATTTTTTTTTATTATAAGGAGCGTAATATTTTAAGGCTCTTAGCTTTTGACGGATAACAATAAACCTAAGGAAATTTATGTATTTGGAATCAGCGTACAAAACCTATCATTTTTATGTATCTATTGTTATTAAAATTCCGTTTTTAGAGTTATGGTTACTTTCGGACCTAACTGCACTTTACTTTCACTTTGTCCCCAAAAACTGTTTAAAATTGGGTTTATTTTTTTTTATAGTTTTTTTCGTTTGACGATAGGAATTCTGAAACAAGTTGGCAGTTGAAATTTCTTGGTGACTAAAGATTTTTTTTTTCTTATAAGGAGCTTAATATTTTCAAGCTCTTAGCTTTTGACGGATAACAATAACCCTAAGGAAATTTATGTATTTGGAATCAGCGTACAAAACCTATTATTTTTATGTATCTATTGTTATTAAAATTCCGTTTTTAGAGATATGGTTACTTTCGGACCTAGTTGCACTTTACTTTCACTTTGTTCCCAAAAACTGTTTAAAATTGGCTTTATTTTTTGTTTTAGTTTGTTTTGTTTTTTTGTTTGACTTGATAGGAATTTGAAACAAGTTGGCAGTTGAAATTTCTTGGTGACTAAAGATTTTTTTTTCTTATAAGGAGCGTAATATTTTCAGGCTCTTAGCTTTTGACGGATAACAATAAACCTAAGGAAATTTATGTATTTGGAATCAGCGTACAAAACCTATCATTTTTATGTATCTATTGTTATTAAAATTCCGTTTTTAGAGTTATGGTTACTTTCGGACATAGTTGCACTTTACTTTCACTTTGTTCCCAAAAACTGTTTAAAATTGGCTTTATTTTTTGTTATAGTTTTTTTCGTTTGACGATAGGAATTCTGAAACAAGTTGGCAGTTGAAATTTCTTGGTGACTAAAGATTTTTTTTTCTTATAAGGAGCGTAATATTTTCAGGCTCTTAGCTTTTGACGGATAACAATAAACCTAAGGAAATTTATGTATTTGGAATCAGCGTACAAAACCTATCATTTTTATGTATCTATTATTATTAAAATTCCGTTTTTAGAGTTATGGTTACTTTCAGACCTAGTTGCACTTTACTTTCACTTTGTTCCCAAAAACTGTTTAAAATTGGCTTTATTTTTTGTTATAGTTTTTTTCGTTTGACGATAGAAATTCTGAAAAAAAGTTGGCAGTTGAAATTTCTTGATGACTAAAGATTTTTTTCTTATAAGGAGCGTAATATTTTCAGGCTCTTAGCTTTTGACGGATAACAATAAACCTAAGGAAATTTATGTATTTGGAATCAGCGTACAAAACTTATCATTTTTATGTATCTATTGTTATTAAAATTCCGTGTTTAGAGTTATGGTTACTTTCGGACCTAGTTGCACTTTACTTTCACTTTGTTCCCAAAAACAGTTTAAAATTGGCTTTATTTTTTGTTGTAGTTTTTTTTTTTGTTTGACTTGATAGGATTTCCGAAAAAAGTTGGCAGTTGAAATTTCTTGGTGACTAAAGATTTTTTTTTCTTATAAGGAGCGTAATATTTTCAGGCTCTTAGCTTTTGACGGATAACAATAAACCTAAGGAAATTTATGTATTTGGAATCAGCGTACAAAACCTATCATTTTTATGTATCTATTGTTATTAAAATTCCGTTTTTAGAGTTATGGTTACTTTCGGACCTAGTTGCACTTTACTTTCCCTTTGTTCCCAAAAACTGTTTAAAATTGGATTTATTTTTTGTTATAGTTTTTTTCGTTTGACGATAGGAATTCTGAAACAAGTTGGCAGTTGAAATTTCTTGGTGACTAAAGATTTTTTTTTCTAACAAGGAGCGTAATATTTTCAGGCTCTTAGCTTTTGACGGATAACAATAAACCTAAGGAAATTTATGTATTTGGAATCAGCGTACAAAACCTATCATTTTTATGTATCTATTGTTATTAAAATTCCGTTTTTAGAGTTTAAAACTCTAAACAAGACTTTAAAAAATACATCAAAAATGTGAAATTTATAATAAATCCTTCTTCATTTATGGGAGTATCTCTGGTCTACGCTGTTATTATGAAAGTAAAGAGCACCATTAAACCTAAAAATGAGCAGAACTTATTCTGTATAAGAGGAGGACTGTCCCTTTTTCATCCATACCTCTGCCTCATGGTCCTAGAAACTTCGGAGGATGCTGGTTCGATCAAAAATTGAGAGGTCAGAGAACCCTGTTGTAGATGTATCAAGTTCATATATACTAAAATGTCGAACTTTACATTTTTTGGCTGAAAAAGATCCTGGATGAGCGTTTATTTGTTTCTTCTTTTTGTTTGTTTTTCCCAGGGATCATTATATCAAATCAGTAATCCTAGAAGATCGAAAGAGGGCTCATTTGATCAAAAATCAAGTCATATTGCTCTTTGTAAGTGAATGAAAATATTAGTGGGCAGCTAACCCCCTCCCGTGCCCACTTTTTCTCCAAAGTCTTCCGATCGAAATTTTGAGATAGCCGGTTTGTTCAACATAGTCAAAACATCTAATTAATATGTCTTTGAGCATGATTTAACCCCCACATCCTCTGGGGGAAGGAGTGAAAGCTATGAACTTTACCCTATGTATACATTTAGTATTGGTTATTGGGAAGTGTACATGTACTTTTTGGGCAGGGGTGGGAGCGGAGGGTTCGTGGGATGATATTTCCATCGAGGAATTTTTCGTGAGGAAAGTGAATTTTCCATTGAGAGGGAGCCGGATTTCCTGGTATTATTTAAAATCGATCAGAATTTAAATAAAAAATAACAAGTCTTTTCAACTGAAATTAAGGAGTAACATTAAAACTTAAACAAACAGAAATTATTACGTATATGAGGGGGGCTGCCCCCTACACATTGCGCTCTTTACGCTAATTTTTTTTGGAACTTCTAAAAAAGTATATTATTCTAATAAAACAAGAGTCATCCTTACATCATTGGAACAAAAAGTCAAACAGGAGAACCTTATTTCTCATTTTCATACTTTGATAATTGTTCAGAGTTTTCCTAGAGAAGGGGAGGGGGTCGCATCCCTTGCCGCAAATGGTGGAGCTCATTTAAAGATAAATGCCTCCTAAGTGAGTGAAATACCTCTAAAACACATCTAAGCTAAGAAAAATCATTTTAGGTACCCTTAATAATTTTTTTTTAGTATAAAAAAACCATCAGATTAACCGTTTTTCAAACATTATCCTGTAGGAAAAACTGGATTCTATACAGCCTCAAAGTGCTATTAATTAAAAAAAAAAAGTTTTTGAGGGAAGTAAAGAGTGAAATGGAAAAACGAACAAAAATTATTGCTTCACACTATATCTAACATATATCAATAAAACTAGTACAAACAAACCAAATAATTATATTTCCCTATGTTTGTAGGATTGTAGAAGACTAGCGCCTTACTGAAAACACAAAAACCAAGTATAAAAAACAAGATTGTTGATTTATTAGTTGAAAGTGATTATGTAGCCTGATAGCAACACGCTAATCTATAAAGCTTTTCATAGTCTTACACCAGCTGTGATATCAGTAACTATCGGTATACAATTACAATTATCTCAAAAACATAAGCAAAAAAATTAAATACTTTTTTAATAACCGCAAAGTCACTGAACAGCTAATAGAAATATTGGATTGATGTATCAGGTAACACTTTGGTCTCACCAGCTATAATACCAATAGTGAGTAATAAACAATATTAAATTGTAAGAAATACACTTCAGTATTACTCAAAATGAAGATCAAATATCCATAATATGAACTCTCAATGTAAAGTAATTTCTCTATACTACAGAAAATTTCAAGTTATGATGAAAAGTTAAAGCCAGTCTATAGTCCTAATACTATCAAGATGGTTTCACTTCAAACTTGTCTACAAGTTTGAAGTGACTGAACCATTGTCCAGAAGTGTTATCAAATGAAACGAAAAGAAAAATTAGCAACAATCCTAAAATGCTTAATTATTATACTGTAACAAGTGTCCTTAATCGGTTTGCATTTACTGTACCAAAACTTCTATATTGTTTAGTGTTTTCAGTAAAGTGTTAGTCTTCTTTAATCCTACAAACATAGGGAAATATAATTATTTGGTTTATTTGTACCAGTTCTATTGATATATCTTAAACACACCGTGAAGCAATAATTTTTGTTCGTTTTAAGTTTCAACTTCACTCTTTATTTCCCTCAAATTTTTTTTTTTAAATTAATATTTGCCCATTTTTAATTTAAATTTGATTCAGAAGGAACACTACAATGATCTTTTTAATTTTTTTAAGGGGGGGGGGACCCCCTCATGTACGGAATAATTTCTGTTTGTTTTAAGTTTAAATGTTGCTCTTTACTTTCAGTTGAAAATAAAGTATTTAATTTCTGATCGTTTGTCGAATAATGCCGAGAAATATATGCTAAACAAAAGGGTGTACACAATTTTTGAAGGTGGGCAACCTTGACAGTTAGGAAAGAGTATCTATTTTTCTAAAGAAGATTTTTAAGGTTTGCAAAACCTAAGCAAAATGTCGGCATGTCTAACTTATTTCACTAAACATCTCCCCCTCCCCTCTGATAAACATAAAAAAAACTTTAGACATACAGGTGTGGAACAGAAATAAACAAGAAAAAGTTGGAAAGTAACCTGATAACTAGAAAAAAAAAAAAAAAAAAAAAAAAAATTTCAAAAACGTTCTTAGTTGCAAATAGTTTTATTCTGTCTATTAAATAGTAAAAAAAGAAATGATATGAGAAAATACAAACAACCATAAGCAATCCTTCTTTGAAGATACAACTTTGAGTGGTTCCAGAGCCATATGCCTACACTTCTCCAACCCCTAAGTGGCAAGGGGTTGGGTTCCGGGGCGTAATTTGTTCCAAAAATAGTGCATGGAACATTTCACAATCCACAAAAAAAATAACAAAAATAGTGAATTAGCTGAAAAATAATCATATAGAAGGCACAAAACCATGATTGAAAAAATCCATCTGCTCTTGTAGGACCATAATTATGTAACTTACTGACCTTTTCCCAAGGACTATAGAGTTATGTCATCACCAAAAGTATAGTTAGTTAACCTTATGCAGCAAATACATTTATAATTTGACATAATCAGATGTTGAGTTGATTGAAGTTTCTATTGTAAAGAATGAATAAGAGCACTCATAAAGAGTGAGAGCATTAAACTATATTTGGTAAAGCTGAACTTTTGTGAAGAGCAGGAGGGGAAAGGGTACGTTAAGGAATAATCATTTTGGAATTTCGAGATTCAATTACTCGAGATTCAAGAATTTCTTCATCTTTAAGAACACTGAATATTCTAAAAATCATTTTTGCTAGACTCAAAGTCGGCTGACCCTTTTAAAGAGTTCATTGCTAATTATCCCGACGGACTAAAGAGATTTACTAACGGGGCTAGGTGGGGGAGTCTGCGGGAAGGGTCCTTGTAAATCTTTAGTTGTGTTCTGGACCATATTTATTACAACGGTACCGTTTTATACTTCCAAGCTTTTCCACTTAAGAAATGACATCAAAAGTGCCGTTTTTAGTAAAGTATGGCACACGCATGGTAAAACTAATAAAAAACACGTAGATATGAGCAATAGATTTCTAATGAGCCATAAACATCTCTCTAAGAAGTTCTGGTAGCCCAATAGCCCCAGCTTTTCCACTTGAGACATGGCACCTATAGTGCCATTTTTAGTGCTATTTGGCAGTTGCAGGTAGTTTAATATATAGGGAAAACGTAGATATGAGAAATAGATTTTATGTGAGCTATCAAATATCCGTCTACGATGTTCTGGCATCCCGCTAGCCCCACCCCTTGAGAAATGGCACAGAAAGTGCCATTATTGTGCCATATGGCCCTTGCAGATGGTGAAATTTATAAAAAGCACGTAGATATGAGAAATTACTATTAAGCATCTCTCTATGATGCACTGGTAAACCGCTAGCCCTAAAAAGAAATCAAAACAATCGGGAGACAGAAGTAGAGAGGGGTCAGGAGGCCCCATTGCTCACCCCTGCTGCCACCTACAACTTTTTTTAACACCATATATTGGCACGAGAACCACGTGGTTTATGGTTTTTGTCAATGAGAATTTGAAAAAACAGGAATTTTGTCACATTTATGTATGTTTTCATGGATGGTTATGTGTGTTGGTCGATTTATTTGATGTTTTTCATGGATGTTTAATGGTTTTTGTCAGTGAGAATTTGAAAAACAGTAACTTTGTCATATTTATTGATGTCAACAGCAATTCATGTCTGTTTTATTGTTTTCTCACTGAGAATAAAAAAACATGAATTTTGTCACTTGGAAAAACATGAATTTTCTCAAATTTATGGTTGTTTTCTTGGATGGTTATGTGTGCTGGTCGAGTTATTTGATGTTTTTCATGGATGTTTAATGGTTTTTGTCAGTGAGAATTTAAAAAACAGGAACTTTGTCACATTTATGGATGTCAACAGCAATTCATGGATGTTTAATGGTTTTTGTCAGTGAGAATTTGAAAAACAGGAACTTTGTCACATTTATGGATGCCAACAGCAATTCATGTCTGTTTTATGTTTTTATCACTTGTTGTTCGATTTATTTGATGTTTTTCATGTCTGTTTTATGGATGGTCCAAAAATAGTATTTGTTGATGTTGCTCGTTCCAATGTTGTGAGAGTCTAGGCAACAGTTAGATCACAATGGTCAATCTCCGTCAATCAGCGAGCCAGGGTCATCCCCCTTAATTACTCAGAGACTTGCTTATATTTGCTTAGTAAAGTGGCTCTACAGACATGGTTTTTTGCTCGATTTTTATTAGTCGGAGATTAGACTTCAATAAGTTTTTATTTAGGAGTGTAATAACATGAGTGAACAAGTTGAGTTAGAAATATCCTTTTATTACAACTGTTCTATTTGTAAGGTACATTTTCATGATTGTGAGTATTCACACGAACCTACTGAATGTTTAGACAGCTTATAGGCAGAGATAGATGAGAAGAAACAGGAGGAAACGAGAATATATATATATATATATATATATATATATATATATATATATATATATATATATATATATATATATATATATATATATATATATATATATATATATATATATATATATATATATATATATATATATGTGACATGGAAAGAAATTTAGACCGATTGCAAGTAAGATCAGATAAAAGAAGGATTGATATGATAGAAAAGGAAGATCAAAAGAAGAGACTGGTAAAAGAGAGCTTTTTCTATAACGTAAAAGACAGAAGTGAAAACCCAAAGAAAAATGTGTATAGTGCAAGATATAACTCGGATTATTATGATGATTATGCTCCAAGAGAAGAGAAAAAGTGGCCCTTCAAGAGACAACATAAGAGGTCATTCTACGTAAAGGATTTTAAACAACGGAAACCATGGTGTAAGTGTTCTCATATACCATTTTACGATAAATCCCATTTTTGATATGCTTGATAAGTTTTATACCATAATCATACAATAAATTTGTTTCTGCTATTTTAATTTTCTCATACTCGATATGCATAGAGTAAGAATACCAGCAGAGACTTCTGTACATGAATAGTTCAGATTGATTAGATCATCCCTTAGAGTGTTCTCAGTCCACAGCCAAGTTTTCTATCAAAGATAAAAAAAAATTTCGTAGAAGTTAGCTGTGTAATTTTTTTCTTAAGAAATCAATATTTAATTTTTTGTCCATGCTATTTAAATAAAATCATTATTATAATCCTTTATTTATTCATAAAATCAATATTTATAATACTCTTTAAATATATGATGTCAGTCTCAATTACTTGAACATCATCATCATAAGCATTATTTTCTACTAACACTATATTCACCAGAGGAGGTGGTATACACTCAACCTCCGGTTCAAGTAATTGAACCTCATCTTCTTCATCATTGACCATTATATCGATTAAAGGGGGCATGTCCTCAAATAAATCGCCGCGTACTCTCATTGTAGGCAAACTAGGGGCCAACCGCTCATCGACTTCTATGCAAAGATGACCTGAAGGCCCCCACTGTACCAGATCTTCTGACGAATATGAAAGTCCATCTTCAGTATAATGAACTTCCATTATATCGTCATCGGTACCTTCGAAGGTTCTACTAGTACAAAGAAGGACCTCCTCACTTTCCGTGAGCTCCCACTCGCTCCATACATCCTAAAAAGATTGAGAACACTATGGTCAAAAGCTCTATGGAAAGGTATAGTCTTCATGAATATACTGAGGGGTGTTCTATAAATGTAATAATCAGGGTTACCCATTATTTTTCATTTTATCTATAATTTTGTATGTCTAAAATTCATCAATTAGCCAGATGGGGTTTTTTTTTTTGTGTTTTTTTTATTTTTACATACGGAGCGAGGTTTAATGTAATTGATATAAGCATTTATTAGATTTAATTTATTTTATAAAACCAAGAAAAAAAAAACCTTTCAGATAACTATGTTTTTTTTTCAAATAAAAGTAAAGAGCTAATACATTAAATCGAATATTAACAGAAATAAAGTTAACTAATTATTCAAACGTAAACTTATGTCCAATGTCATACTAGTTAAAGTGACAAAAAACTTTTTCCCACAAGAGAATACTTTTTGAGGAAAAGTCAAGAGCTATCAGACTAAATCAAAGATATGATGAAATAATAACGAATAATTGTTGAGTTATGTATACCTTTGAGCTAGGTCGCTCCTTACTTACACTTCGTTACCACGAACTGTTTTATTAATTAAAAAACTTTTCATAAAATAAGTTTTTCAAAGAAAAGTAAAGAGCTACTACATTAAATCGAAGATGAGCAGAAATAAAGTTAAATAATTCTTCAAACGTAAACTTATGTCCAATGTCATACTAGTTAAAGTGAAAAAAAAACTTTTTCCCACAAGAGGACACTTTTCGAGTAAAAGTAAAGAGCTACCAGACTAAATCAAAGATATGATGAAATAATAACGAATAATTGTTGAGTTATGGATACCTTTGAGCTGGGTTGCTCCTTACTTACACTTCGTTACCACGAAATGTTTTATTAAGTAAAAAACTTTTCATAAAATAAGTTTTTCAAAGAAAATTAAAGAGCTACTACATTAAATCGAAGATGAGAAGAAATAAATTTAAATAATTTTTCAAACTTAAACTTATATCCATTGTCATACTATTTAAAGTTACAAAAAAAAAACTTTTTCCCACAAGAGGACACTTTTAGAGTAAAAGTAAAGAGTTACCAGACTAAATCAATGATATGATGAAATAATAACGAATAATTGTTGAGTTATGGATACCTTTTGAGCTGAGTTGCTCCTTACTTACACTTCGTTACCACGAGATGTTTTATCAATTAAAAAACTTTTCATAAAATAAGTTTTTCAAAGAAAAGTAAAGAGCTACTACATTAAATCGAAGATGAGCAGAAATAAAGTTAAATAATTCTTCAAACGTAAACTTATATCCAATGTCATACTAGTTAAAGTGACAAAAAACTTTTTCCCACAAGAGGACACTTTTCGAGTAAAAGTAAAGAGCTACCAGACTAAATCAAAGATATGATGAAATAATAACGAATAATTGTTGAGTTATGGATACCTCTGAGCCGGGTCGCTCCTTACTTACACTTCGTTACCACGAAATGTTTTATTAATTAAAAAACTTTTCATAAAAAAAGTTTTTCAAAGAAAAGTATAGAGCTACTACATTAAATCGAAGATGAGCAGAAATAAAGTTAAATAAGTCTTCAAACGTAAACTTATATCCAATGTCATACTAGTTATACTGAAAAAAAAAACTTTTTCCAACAAGAGGACAATTTTCGAGTAAAAGTAAAGAGCTACCAGACTACATCAAACATATGATGACATAATCACGAATACGTGTTGAGTTATGGATACCTTTGAGCTGGGTCGCTCCATACTTACACTTCGTTACCACTAAATTTTTTATTAATTAAAAAACTTCAAAAAATAAGTTTTTCAAATAAAAGTAAATAGCTACTACATTGAGTCGAAGATGAGCAGAAATAAAGTTAAATAATTCTTCAAACGTAAACTTATGTCCAATGTCATACTAGTTAAAGTGACAAAAAAACTTTTTCCCACAAGAGAACACTTTTCGAGTAAAAGTAAAGAGCTACCTGACTAAATCAAACATATTATGAAATAATAGCGACTCCTTTTGGAGTTATGATTACCTATGAGCTGGATCGCTCCTTGCTTACACATCGTTGACATGAAATTTTTTATTAAGTAAAAACTTTTAAAGAAATAAGTTTTTCAAATAAAAGTAATTAGATAATACATTAAATCGAAGATGAGCAGAAATAAAGTTAAATAATTCTTCAAACGTAAACTTATATCCATTGTCATACTAGTTAAAATGACAAAAAACTTTTTCCCACAAGAGGACACTTTTCGAGTAAAAGTAAAGAGCTACCAGACTAAATCAAACATATGATGAAATAATAACGAATAATTGTTGAGTTATGGATACCTTTGAGCTGGGTCGCTCCATACTTACACTTCTTTACCAAGAAATGTTTTATTAATTAAAAAACTTTTCATAAAATAAGTTTTTCAAAGAAAAGTAAAGAGCAACTACATTAAATAGAAGATGAGCAGAAATAAAATTAAATAATTCTTCAAACGTAAACTTATATCCAATGTCATACTAGTTAAAGTGACAAAAAACTTTTTCCCACAAGAGGACACTTTTCGAGTAAAAGTAAAGAGCTACCAGACTAAATCAAAGATATGGTGAAATAATAACGAATAATTGTTGAGTTATGGATAACTTTGAGCTGGGATCGCTCCTTACTTACACTTCGTTACCACGAAATGTTTTATTAATTAAAAAACTTTTCATAAAATAAGTTTTTCAAAGAAAAGTAAAGAGCTACTACATTAAATTGAAGATGAGCAGAAATAAAGTTAAATAATTCTTCAAACGTAAACTTATGACCAAGGTCATTCTAGATAAAGTGACAACAAACTTTTTCCCACAAGAGGGAACTTTTCGAGTAAAAGTAAAGAGCTATAAGACTAAATCAAACATATGATGACATAATAACGAATAATTGTTGAGTTATGGATACCTTTGAGCTGGGTCGCTCCTTAATTACACTTCGTTACCATGAAATGTTTTATTAAGTAAAAAACTTTTCATAAAATAATTTTTTCAAAGAAAAGTAAAGAGCTAATACATCAAATCGAAGATGAGCAGAAATAAAGTTAAATAATTATTCAAACGTAAACTTACGCCCAATTTCACACTAGTTAAAGTGACAAAAAAACTTTTTCACACAAGAGGAAACTTTTCGAGTAAAAGTAAAGAGCTACCAGACTAAATCAAAGATATGATGAAATAATAACGAATAATTGTTGAGTTATGGATACCTTTGAGCTGGGTCGCTCCTTACTTACACTTCGTTACCACGAAATGTTTTATTAAGTAAAAAACTTTTCATAAAATAAGTTTTTCAAAGAAAAGTAAAGAGCTAATACATTAAATCGAAGATGAGCAGAAATAAAGTTAAATAATTCTTCAAACGTAAACTTATGTCCAATGTCATACTACTTAAAGTGACAAAAAAAAACTTTCCCACAAGAGGACACTTTTCGAGTAAAAGTAAAGAGCTACCAGACTAAATCAAAGATATGATGAAATAATAACGAATAATTGTTGAGTTATGGATACCTTTTGAGCTGAGTTGCTCCTTACTTACACTTCGTTACCACGAAATGTTTTATTAATTAAAAAACTTTTCATAAAATAAGTTTTTCAAAGAAAAGTAAAGAGCTACTACATTAAATCGAAGATGAGCAGAAATAAAGTTAAATAATTCTTCAAACGTAAACTTATATCCAATATCATACTAGTTAAAGTGACAAAAAACTTTTTCCCACAAGAGGACACTTTTCGAGTAAAAGTAAAGAGCTACCAGACTAAATCAAAGATATGATGAAATAATAACGAATCATTGTTGAGTTATGGATACCTTTGAGCCGGGTCGCTCCTTACTTACACTTCGGTACCACGAAATGTTTTATTAATTAAAAAACTTTTCTTAAAAAAAGTTTTTCAAAGAAAAGTAAAGAGCTACTACATTAAATCGAAGATGAGCAGAAATAAAGTTAAATAATTCTTCAAACGTAAACTTATGTCCAATGTCATACTAGTTAAAGTGACAAAAAAACTTTTTCCCACAAGATGACACTTTTCGAGTAAAAGTAAAGAGCTATCAGACTAAATCAAAGATATGATGAAATAATAACGAATAATTGTTGAGTTATGGTTACCTTTGAGCTGGGTCACTCCATACTTACACTTCGTTACCACGAAATGTTTTATTAATTAAAAAACTTTTAATAAAATAAGTTTTTCAAAGAAAAGTAAAGAGCTACTATATTAAGTCGAAAATGAGCAGAAATAAAGTTAAATAATTCTTCAAACGTAAACTTATGTCCAATGTCATACTAGTTAAAGTGACAAAAAAAAACTTTTTCCCACAAGAGAACACTTTTCGAGTAAAAGTAAAGAGCTATCAGACTAAATCAAAGATATGATGAAATAATAACGAATAATTGTTGAGTTATGGATACCTTTGAGCTGGGTCGCTCCTTACTTACACTTCGTTACCACGAAATTTTTTATTAATTAAAAAACTTTTCATAAAATAAGTTTTTCAAAGAAAAGTAAAGAGCTACTACATTAAATAGAAGATGAGCAGAAATAAAGTTAATTAATTCTTCAATCGTAAACTTATATCCATTGTCATACTAGTTAAAGTGACAAAAAAAACTTTTTCCCACAAGAGGACACTTTTCGAGTAAAAGTAAAGACCTACCAGACTAAATCAAACATATGATGAAATAATAACGAATAATTGTTGAGTTATGGATACCTTTGAGCTGGGTCGCTCCGTACTTACACTTCGTTACCACGAAATATTTTATTAATTAAAAAACTTTTCATAAAATAAGTTTTTCAAAGAAAAGTAAAGAGCCACTACATTAAATAGAAGATGAGCAGAAATAAAATTAAATAATTCTTCAATTACAGACTTATGACCATGTTCATACTACTTGAAGTGCCAAAAAAAAACTGTTTCCCACAAGAGAACGTTTATCGAGTAAAAGTAAATAGCTACCAGAATAAATCAATCACATGGTGTAATAATCACGACTACTTATTGAGTTATTGATACCACTAAGATGGGATCGATTCTTACTTACACTTCGTTACCACGAAACGTTTTATTAATTAAAAAACTTTTCATAAAATAAGTTTTTCAAAGAAAAGTTAAGAGCTACTACATTAAATCGAAGATGAGCAGAAATAAAGTTAAATAATTCTTCAAACGTAAACTTATGTCCAATGTCATGCTAGTTAAAGCGACAAAAAAACTTTTTCCCACAAGAGAACACTTTTCGAGTAAAAGTAAAGAGCTACCAGACTAAATCAAAGATATGATGAAATAATAGCGAATAATTGTTGAGTTATGGATACCTTTGAGCTGGCTCGCTCCTTACTTACACTTCGTTACCACGAAATGTTTTATTAATTAAAAAACTTTTCATAAAATATGTTTTTCAAAGAAAAGTATAGATCTACTACATTAAATCAAAGATGAGCAGAAATAAACTTAAATAATTCTTCAAACGTAGACTTATATCAAATGTCATACTAGTTAAAGTGACAAAAAAAAACTTTTTCCCACAAGAGAACAATTTTCGAGTAAAAGTAAAGAGCTACCAGACTAAATCAAACATATGATGAAATAATAACGAATAATTGTTGAGTTATGGATACCTTTGAGCTGGGTCGCTCCATACTTACACTTCGTTACCACGAAATGTTTTATCACAAACAACAAAAGTACGAAGAACAACAGGGAAATCTTTTTG
>NW_028297432.1:5335635-5369545 GCF_049724085.1 Artemia sp. Qi Xiang Cuo
TGGAAGAGAAAATGTATCATTGACCATGGCCTCCACTTGTCCTCTACGGCAACTATTATTATCAAATGAATTATTGAAATAGTGATTAGTTTCGAGCCATAGAGTAATGACATTATAACCAATATCATCAGAGGTAACATCATCAGAGGTAACGTCATAATGTAGTGTTTTTCTATTCACGTGTTTTGTTTTCAGTAAAGTGAATATTGTGTTCATGTCTTGAGAGAAGGCATAGGGGTTATCAGCCCTACTTGTATGAATTTTTGTTGGTTTTGAGTTTGACTTGTCTATTTATCGTAATTTCTGTTCGTTTTATCGTAATTTCTGTTCGTAATTTCTGTTATTTTGCTAACTTTTGGCTTAATAAAGCTCTTTACTTTTCTTTGAAAAACTTGTGTTATGGAAGAATGTTTTTAAATCAATTTCTGAACTTTTTTATTGTAATGGTCTTTTTCATGAAAACGATAATGTTTTATATCTTTTTAGTTTTTTTCTATTATAATCCATAGTAGGGGTATCTATTTGTATGTTAGAGAAACTTTTTCAACAATTTTTAACCCTGATATAAACAGTATATTTTAATTTAGTTTTATAGCTTCTGAAGTTGACTTGAAAAGCAAATTCCCAAAAGTTTCTTTTTGTGCTTTGTCACTACCTGGATACAGCTACATTCTTTTTATTTATTTAAATTAAGAAAGCAGAGGTAGTAATAGCAGTATCCCTAAAACGTTCAACTTAATACCCCAAGTCGTTCTTGATATATTGCTAAGTTGTTTCATTGGCAGCCATAACTACACTGCCGTTTGATTTATTTTATGGCAACATTCAGTTTAAAGTATAATTGGGCAATTGCTTATTTGTCATGGGATGACATGCTTAATATCCCTAAGGACTTAGTTGCTGGACCATTCTACTATACTGAACAAAATGACTGTCTCAAAATTTTGACTTTATGTGTTTGGAAAATAAATTGGCTTGAGAGAAAAACTGCTCTCTCTCTCTGATCTCTTCTTATTCGTAAAAAGGACACAAGAACTTTTAATTTTGACTTGAATTAACTCTTTAAAAAATTTCAATAATATTTCCAGCTATTATGGATTGGTGCTGATTATGATATTGCTTATATGCCCTTTTGAAAACTTGCATGCACACAGTTTTTTCCTTTAATTTAAACTGCTAAACGTTCCCAAAGAGTTTCATCTTTTTACCTTAAGGGTCATCAGTTGCATTAACTTTAGTGGAAGTATAGCCCTTTCTGAAGAAATGGTTCAAACGTGAAACCACCTTTTTACATTTTCTTTACTATGATCCGTTTGTGGTGAAAATAAGAAACCACTGGTTTAGCATATACCTAGCAACGCTATCTTAAAAAGGTGAATTCACGTTAGAACAATTTCCTCAGAAAGGGTTATACTACAACTACATTAATATATATATATATATATATATATATATATATATATATATATATATATATATATATATATATATATATATATATATATATATATATATATATATATATATATATATATATATATATATATATATATATATATATATATATATATATATATATATATATATATATATATATATATATATATAAAAAAAAAAAAAAAAAAAAAATATATATATATATATATATATATATATATATATATATATATATATATATATGCTGGATCAAGTTGCCGAGAAATTTCGACAAAATTTCGAAATGATCAATTTTGTCGCATTAAAGTGCTTTTGCAAAAGGGCGTATTAGCAATTCCTTGTTAACCACTTTGAGCATTATATTACAACTTTCAGGTATAAGGAAGTAACAAAAAGGCACTCTGTAGGCCTACCTACTGATGATACTACTACCTATTATAACACTACTTCTACTGCTACAACGACTACCCCGTTATTGGAGCCCCATTCTATTTTTACTAGGGACACGATCCCTTAATAAAACACTGTATGGAGCCCAATAAACCCAAGGCCAACACTAAATTGTCATTAAAAATATATATTTTCAATTACTTTTAAATGGCAGTTATAGATTTTCAAGAAATTCAAACAAGGTATGACGTATCTAATATTAATCAGAGAAAATAGAGTAGGTTAGATTAGCTGAGTTGAAGTTATGAATATATTGCATGATTTTCAGTACTTGGGAGTGTAAAAAGTAAAATTTCTTACGTATCTGCAGTGCAGTGTATAATTGAGTTTTTGTTTCTCGTCTTTGTAATTTGTTCGATTATATGTAATGTGTTGTAATTTTTGTGTGTGTGTGTTTTTTCTTTTTTATTGATGCTCCGTCTTTTGTACCTTATTCTGATGAATAATAATAATTATTATTATTATTATTATTATTATATATTATTATTATTATTATTATTATTATTATTGATGGAATTCTGTCAACATTGAATAAAAAATTAATCGGTTCCCTTTTTTTGGTTCTATTATCTTTGCATAATGAGGTCCTGGTTTCATGTAGTTGGCCAACAGCTTGGGATATGTCGGTTATAATTCCGTTATTTAAAAATCGTGACCGGATGAAGCCTAGTAACTATCGCCCTATTAGTCTAGTACCAACAATTAGTAAATTTTTGGAAAAGGTTCTATATGGTAGATTAGGGCTGTGGCTAGAAAGAGAAATTATCACCAGTGAGACCCAAGGAGGATGCCAAAAGGAATATTCAACTACAAATCATGTCATGGGCAAAGGGGAGGGGAGGCAGGGGTGGGGATAGCTGCCCCCCCCTAGACCTTCAAATTTACATTAGATATATCTGAAAAAGCAGATGGTTGAAAAATTAGTAGATAAAACTTCTTCACACCATTGACTGCTCTCCCCCCCTAGACAATATGTTGCCTAATGTTGCCTACACCAATGGATCGTGTATTTATACTCCTGGCTCTTATTGGAAAACATTGCAGGGCAAATGATTGGCTTTTTATCGTATTTTTACTATGATCCGTATGTGGTGAAAATAAGAAACCACTAGTCTAGCATATGCCTAGTAACCCAATCCTAAAAAGGTTGTTTCACGTTAGAACCATTTCCACATATTGGTTTATACTAAAACTACTGTAAACGTAAATTATGACGCTAAAGTTATTAATATGAAACTCTTAGGGAACGCACAGAAGTTCAAATAAAGGAAAAAACTTTGTGTATGTAGGTTTTGAAGAGGGCACATAAGCAATATCATTGGCGGCACCACTCTCTATGATGGCGGGAAATATTACTTTTTGAGGAGGCAACTTTTATATCTACTGTAAATATATATATATATATATATATATATATATATATATATATATATATATATATATATATATATATATATATATATATATATATATATATATATATATATATATATATATATATAGCATGGGATATGTCGGTTATAATTCCGTTATTTAAAAAGCGTGACCGGATGAACCATAGTAACTATCGCCCTATTAGTCTAGTACCAACAATTAGTAAATTTTTGGAAAAGGTTCTAGATGGTAGATTAGGGCTGTGGCTAGAAAGGGAAATTATCACCAGTGAGACCCAAGGAGGATGCCAAAAGGAATATTCAACTACAAATCATGTCATGGGAAAAGGCAATGGGAGGAGAGGTTGGGTGGGGGATAGCTGCCCCCCCTAGACCTTCAAATTTACATTAAATATATCTGAAAAAGCAGATGGTTGAAAAAGTAGCTGATAAAACTTCATCACACTCTTGACTGCCCTCCCCCCCTAGACAATATGTTTCCTAATGTTGCCTACGCCAATGAATCGTGTATTTATACTCCTGGCTCTTATTGGAAAATATTGCAGGGTAAATGATGGGCTTTTTGTCACATTTTCGAACTTTAAAAAGGCATTTGATAGTGTTGATACACTTATTTTAATTCATTGCCTTGTTTAGATAGGCCTACCCAGTACTTTTTTATGTTATTTATAAACAATTTGAACATCTTGGGAAAGAAAATTCACTGGCCATAGCATCTATCAGCTCAGTAACCCGTGCGTGTAGATGCGTGCCCGGCCCGCTGAGTTTCTATGATTCTCCAGGTCCTCAAAATAATATGGCTAAGAATTAACTTTTGAGACCTTTTTTGACCAGGAACTGGAAGATAATGAATTGAGGAGCCTTTGGAGCTAATAAAACATGTTACCTTCTAATTGTTTCAAGTAAATAAATAAAAAAAAGTTACCGTATAAGGCTCCGAACTTGTATTACTCTCTTTAAGAGTAAGAGAAAGTGTATCATTGACCATGGCCTCCACTTGTCCTCTACGGCAACTATTGTTATCAAATGAATTATTGAAATAGTGATTAATTTCGAGCCATAGAGTAATGACGTTATAACCAATATCATCAGAGGTAACGTCATCAGAGGTAACGTCATAATGTAGTGTTTTTCTATTCAAGTGTTTTGTTTTCAGTAAAGTGCATATTGTGTTCTAGTCTTGAGAGAAGGCATAGGGGTTATTAGCCCTACTTTTATTAATTTTGGTTAGTTTTGAGTTTGACTTGTCTATTTATCGTAATTTCTGTTCATTTTCAGTTTCATTTATTTATTGATCGTTATTTATTTTAGTTTTATGCTTTGAAAATAATTTGATTTTATTTTGCTCACTTTTTGCTTAATAAAGCTCTTTACTTTTCTTTGAAAAACTTTGTTTTATGGAAGAATGTTTTTAAATCAATTTCTGATCTTTTTTTATTGTCATGTTCTTTTTCATGAAAACGATAATGTTTCATATCTTTTCAGTTTTATTGTATTATAATCCATAGTAGGGGTATCTATTTGTAAGTTAGAGAATATTTTTCAACAATTTTTAACCCTGATATAAACAGTATATTTTAATTTAGTTTTATAGCTTCTGAAGTTGACTTGAAAGCAAATTCCCAAAAGTTTCTTTTTGTGCTTTTTGACTTCTTGGATACAGTTACTCTCTTTTTATTTATTTAAATTAAGAAAGCAGAAGTAGTAATAGCAGCATCCCTAAAACGTTCAACTTAATATCCCAATTCGTTCTTGATATATTGCTAAGTTGTTTCATTTGCAGCCATAACTACACTGCCTTTTGATTTATTTAACGGCAACATTCAGTTTAAAGTATAAAGGGTCAATTACATATTTGTCATTGTATGACATACTTAATTTAACTAACGACTTAGTTGCTGGACCATTCTACTATACTGTACAAAATTACTATCTAAAAATTTTGACTTTGTGTTTGGAAAATAAATGGGCTTGAGAGAAAGGCTGCTCTCTCTCTCTGATCTCTTCGTATCAAACAGTTCGTGGTAACGAACTGTAAGTAAGGAGCGACCCGGCTCAATGGTAACCGAAACTCTAGAAAACGGGTTTTTGATACCAATAGATATATCAAAAGAATCAGATTTCAATGCTGATTTCAAATATATAACTTTCATCAAGTTTAGTGCTACCCATCAAAAGTTAATCGCCTGAGAAAATTTAGTTGATTTTCAAAAAAGGGGGAAAGACCCCATAAAAATTATAAAAACTTAATGAAAATCACACCATTATTTTCAGCGTATCAGAGAATCCTTCTGTAGAGGTTTCAAGCTCCTATCTACAAAAATGTGGAATTTTACATTTTTTGCCAGAAGAAAGATCACGGATGCGTGTTTATTTGTTTGTTTGTTTGTTGTTTTTTTGTTTTTTTTTCCCAGGGGTGATCGTATCGACCCAGTGGTCCTAGAATATCGCGGGAGGGCTCATTCGAACGGAAATTAAAAATTCTAGTTCCCTTTTTAAGTGACCAAAAAAATGGGGGGCAACTAGGCCCCCTCCCACGCTTATTTTTTCCCCAAAGTCACCCAATCAAAATTTTGAGATAGCATTGTGTTCAGCATGGTCGAAAATATAATAAATATGTCTTTTAGGATGACTTAATCCCCCGAAGTTCCCAGAGGGAGGGCTAAAAGTTATGAACTTTACCCCATGTTAACATATAGTATTGGTTATTGGGAAGTATACAGAAGTTTTCAGGAGTTTTTTTTCTGGTAGGGGGAGGGAAGGGTGGGTCGGGGGTTATGTTAGAGGATCTGTTCATGAAGGAAGTTTTCATGGGGGAAGGGAAATTGCCATGAAGGGGGCGCCAGACTTGCCAGCATTATTTATTGGTTATTGGGAAGTATACAACCATTTTCAGGAAGGTTTTTTTCTAGAGGGGGGGGGGGCTAGAGGAGGGGGTTACTCTGAAGAATATTTCCGTGGAGGATGTTTCTTTGGGGTAAGGGACATTTCTATGAAGGGGGCACCGGATTTCCAAGCATTATTTAAAAAACGATCAGAAATTGAATAAAAAAATCAAGTTTTTTCAACTGAAATGTAAGAAGGAATATTAGAACTTAAAATGAACAGAAATTATAACATAAGTGAGGGGGTTCTCCCCCAATTCAAGACATCGCTCTTTATGCTAAGGTTTTTTTTAGTGATTTAAAAATAGCTATCTATTATAATTAAGCGGCTTTTGTGATTCAGGGGTTTGTGAATCAAACCTTTTTTTTTAACTTTTAAAGTATAAGGCGTGGTTTTGACTAAGGGGAGAACCCCTTTATATACGTAATAACATATACTTACCAAAAAAAAAAAACAATAAAAAAGCAAGCGATACGGCTCAATAGTAATCGAAACTTTTAAAAACGGAATTTTGATGTCAATAAATGTATCAAAAGAAAGTGTTTATAATGCTGATTCTAAATATATAAATTTTATTAAGTTTAGTATTACTCATCAAAGGCTACGAACCTGAGAAAATTTACTCGACTTTCTAAAGAGGGGGGAAACATCCTCTAAAAGTGAAAGAATTTTAATGAAAATCACACCGTCAGATTCAGCGTATCAGAAAACCCTAATACATAGGTTTCAAGCTCATATATGCAAAAATCTGCAACTTTGTATTTTTTGCCAGAAGAAAATTATACGAATATAGAGGTTAGTTACGTGAGTTAATTTGTAAAGACATCCATTTAGCAAAAGAAATGTAAAATTTTTATGCAAATAAAAGCTGCATTAACTAAAAAACAATCAGAAATTAAATAAAAAAAAACAAGTTTTTTAAACTGAAAGTAAGGAGCGACATTAAAACTTAAAACGAACAGAAATTATTCCGTATATGAAAGGGCTGTCCCTCCTCAACGCCTCGCTCTTTACGCTAAAGTTTGACTCTGTCTCACAACTTTATTTTTTAAAACAATAAAAAAACTTTAGCGTAAAGAGCGAGGCGTTGAGGAGGGGACAGCCCCTTTCATATACGGAATAATTTCTGTTCGTTTTAAGTTTTAATGTCGCTCCTTACTTTCAATTTAAAAAACTTGTTTTTTTTATTTAATTCGTAAAAAGGGCACAAGAACTTTTAATTTTGACTTGAATTAACTCTTTCAAAAATTTCAATAATATTTCCAGCTATTATGGATTGGTGCTGATTATGATATTGCTTATATACCCTTTTGAAAACTCGCAAACACACAGTTTTTTCCTTTAATTAAAACTCCTAAACGTTCCCAAAGACTTTCATCCTATTACCTTTAGGGTCATCAGTTACATTAACTTTAGTGGTAGTATAGCCCGTTCTGAAGAAATGGTTCTAACGTGAAACCACCTTTTTACATTTTTTTTCTATGATCCGTATGTGGTGAAAATAAGAAACCACTGGTCTAGCATATGCCTAGCAACGCTATCTTAAAAAGGTGAATTCACGTTAGAACCATTTCATCAGAAAGATATATATATATATATATATATATATATATATATATATATATATATATATATATATATATATATATATATATATATATATATATATATATATATATATATATATATATATATATATATATATATATATATATATATATATATATATATATATATATATATATATATATATATATATATATATATATATATATATATATATATATATATATATATATATATATATATATATGCTGGATCAAGTAGCCGAAAAATTGCGACAAAATTTCGCAATGATCAATTTTGTTGCATTAAAGTGCTTTTGCAAAAGGGCGTATTAGCAATTCCTTGTTAACCACTTTGAGCATTATATTACAACTTTCAGGTATAATGAAGTAACAAAAAGGCACTCTGTAGGCCTACCTACTGATGATACTACTACCTACTCATAACGCTACTTCTACTGCTACAACGACTACCCTGTTGTTGGAGCCCCATCCTATTTTTACTAGGGACACGATCACTTAATAAAATACTGTATGTGGCCCAATAAGCCCAAGGCCAACACTAAATTGTCATTAAAAATATATATTTTCAATTACTTTGAAATGGGAGTTCTAGATTTTCAAGAAATTCAAACAAGGTATGACACATCTTTTATGAATCAGAGAAAAAAGGGTAGGTTAGAATAGCTGAATTGAAGTTATCAATCATATTGCTTGTTTTTTCAGTACTTGGGAGTTTAAAAAGTAAAATTTATTGCGTACCTGCAGTGCAATGTATAATTAAGTTTTTGTTTCTTGTCTTTGTAATTTGTTGGATTCTGTGTAATGTGCTGTAATTTGTTTTTTGTGTATGTTTTTTCTTTTTTATTGAAGCTCTGCCTTTAGTATCATATTCTGATGAATAGTAAATAAATTATTGTTATTATTATTATTATTGATGAAATTCTGTCAACAATGAATAAAAAATTAATCGGTTCCCTTTTTCCAGTTCTATTAACTTTGCATAATGCGGTCCTGGTTTCATGTAGTTGGCCAACAGCTTGGAATATGTCAGTTATAATTCTGTTATTTAGAAATCGTGACCGGATGATGCATAGTAGCTATCGCCCTATTAGTCTAGTACCAACAATTAGTAAATTTTTGGAAAAGGTTCTAGATGGTAGATTAGGGCTGTGGCTAGAAAGGGAATTTATCACCAGTGAGACCCAAGGAGGATGCAAAAAGTAATATTCAACTACAAATCATGTCATGGGCAAAGGGAGGGGGAGGGGAGGCAGGGGTGGGGATAGCTGCCCCCCCTAGACCTTCAAATTTACATTAAATATATCTGAAAAAGCAGATGGTTGAAAAAGTAGTTGATAAAACTTCATCACACTATTGACGGCCCTCCCCCCCAGATACGATGTTGCCTAATTTTGCCTACGCCAGTGGATCAGGTACTTATACTCATGGCTCTTTTTAGAAAATATTGCAAGATTAATGATAGGGTTTTTGTCTTGGTTTCGAAATTTGGAAAGGCTTTTGAGGGTATCGCTAGACATATTTTGTTTCGCTACCTTGTTGAGATAGGCCTATCCAGATTTTTTTATGTTATATATAAACATTTAGAATATTTTGGGAGGGGGAATTCACTTACCAGTGCATCTATCTGCTGAGTATACAGTTGCGTGTAGATGGGTGCCCGGCCCGCTGAGTTTATATGATTCTCTAGGTCTTCAAAATAAGTTGGCTAAGACTGAATGTCTGGGATCTCTTTCGACCCGGAACTGTAAGGTAATGAATTAAGGAACCTTCGGAGCTAACAAAACGAGCTACCTTCTAATTGTTTCAAGTGAATAAATAAAAAAAGTTAACGTATAAGGCTCTAAACTCGGATTACTCTCATTAAGAGTAAGAAAAAATGTATTGACGAGAAATGATTCTAACTTTAAACCACCTTTTTACATTTTTTTACTATGATCCGTATGTGTTGTAAATAAGAAACCAATGGTCTAGCGTATGCCTATTAACGCAACCTTAAAATGGTGGTTTCACGTTAGAACATTTTCATCAGAATGGTTAATACTAAAAATACAGTAACTGTATATGATGACGCTAAGGTTATTAAGATGAAACTCTTAGGGAACGCACAGGAGTTCAAATAAAGGAAAAAACTTTGTGTATGTAGGTTTTGAAGAGGGCACATAAGCAATATCATTGGCGGCACCACTCTATGATGGCGGGAAATATTACTTTTTGAGGAGGCAACTTTTATATCTACTGTAAATATATATATATATATATATATATATATATATATATATATATATATATATATATATATATATATATATATATATATATATATATATATATATATATATATATATATATATATATATATATTTATTCAATGTTGACAAATTAATTTTTTAATTGATTAATTTGATTAATTGATTAATTTTTATTCAATGTTGACAGAATTCCATCAATAATAATAATAATAATAATAATAATAATAATAATAATTTATTTATTATTCATCAGAATAAGGTACAAAAGACAGAGCATCAATAAAAAAGAAAAAACACACACACAAAAAAATTACAACACATTGCATATAATCGAACAAATTACAAAGACGAGAAACAAAACTCAATTATACACTGCACTGCAGATACGTAAGAAATTTTACTTTTTAAACTCCCAAGTACTGAAAAACAAGCAATATGATTCATAACTTCAATTCAGCTAATCTAACCTACCCTTTTTTCTCTGATTCATATTAGATATGTCATACCTTGTTTGAATTTCTTGAAAATCTAGAACTCCCATTTCAAAGTAATTGAAAATATATATTTTTAATGACAATTTAGTGTTGGCCTTGGGTTTATTGGGCTACATACAGTGTTTTATTAAGTGATGGTGTCCCTAGTAAAAATAGGATTGGGCTCCAACAACAGGGTAGTTGTTGTAGCAGTAGAAGTAGTGTTATAATAGGTAGTAGTATCATCAGTAGGTAGGCCTACAGAGTGCCTTTTTGTTACTTCATTATACCTGAAAGTTGTAATATAATGCTCAAAGTGGTTAACAAGGAATTGCTAATACGCCCTTTTGCAAAAGCACTTTAATGCAACAAAATTGATCATTTCGAAATTTTGTCGAAATTTCTCGGTAACTTGATCCAGCATATATATATATATATATATATATATATATATATATATATATATATATATTAATGTAGTTGTAGTATAACCCTTTCTGAGGAAATTGTTCTAACGTGAATTCAGCTTTTTAAGATAGCGTTGCTAGGTATATGCTAGACCAGTGGTTTCTTATTTTCACCACATACGGATCATAGTAAAAAAAAATGTAAAAAGGTGGTTTCACGTTCGAACCATTTCTTCAGAAAGGGCTATGCTTCCACTACAGTTAATGTGACTGATGACTCTTAAGGTAATAAGATGAAACTCTTTGGGAACGTTTAGGAGTTTAAATTAAAGGAAAAAACTGTGTGCATGCAAGTTTTCAAAAGGGCATATAAGCAATATCATAATCAGAAACAATCCATAATAACTGGAAATATTACTGAAATTTATGAAAGAGTTAATTAAAGTCAAAATTAAAATTTCTTGTTCACTTTTTACGACTAAGAATACATCAGAGAGAGAGCATTCTGTCTCTCAAGAAAATTTATTTTTAAAACAAAGTAAGTCACAATTTTTAGACAGTAAGTTTGTAAAGTATAGTATAAAGGTCCAGCACCTAAGTCCGTAGGGAAATTAAGCATGTCAACCCATGAAAAATAAGTACTTGCCCCATTATACTTTAAACTGAATGTTGACATAAAATAAATTAAAAGGCAGTGTAGTTATGGCTGCCAATAAAACAACTTAGCAATATATCGAGAACGACTTGGGGTATTAAGTTGAACGTTTTAGGGATGCTGCTATTACTACTTCTGCTTTCTTAATTTAAATAAATAAAAAGAATGTAGCTGTATCCAGGTAGTGAAAAAGCACAAAAAGAAACTTTTGGGAATTTGCTTTTCAAGTCAACTTCAGAAGCTAAAAAACTAAATTAAAATATATTGTTTATATCAGGGTTAAAAATTGTTGAAAAAGTTTCTCTAACATACAAATAGATACCCCTACTATGTATTATAATAGAAAAAAACTAAAAAGATATAAAACATTATCGTTTTCATGAAAAAGACCATTACAATAAAAAAGTTCAGAAATTTATTTAAAAACATTCTTACATAACACAATTTTTTCAAAGAAAATTAAAGAGCTTTATTAAGAAAAAATTTAGCAAAATAAGAGAAATGACGAACAGAAATTAAGATAAAACGAACAGAAATTACGATAAATAGACAAGTCAAATTCAAAACCAACAAAAATTCATACAAGTAGGGCTGATAACCCCTATGCCTTCTCTCAAGACATGAACACAATATGCACTTTACTGAAAACAAAACACGTGAATAGAAAAACACTACATTATGACGTTACCTCTGATGATGTTACCTCTGATGATATTGGTTATAATGTCATTACTCTATGGCTCGAAATTAATCACTATTTCAATAATTCATTTGATAACAATAGTTGCCGTAGAGGACAAGAGGACATTTTCTCTTCCAATTAATGCGATTTGTAACTTTTTTTATTTATTTACTTGAAACAATTAGAAGGTAATATGTTTTATTAGCTCCGAAGGCTCCTCAATTCATCAAACAGTTCGTGGTAACGAACTGTAAGTAAGGAGCGACCCGGCTCAATGGTAACCGAAACTCTAGAAAACGGGTTTTTGATACCAATAGATATATCAAAAGAATTAAATTTCAATGCTGATTTCAAATATATAACTTTCATCAAGTTTAGTGCTACCCATCAAAAGTTACGCGCCTTAGAAAATTTGGCTGATTTTCAAAAAAAGGGGAAAAGACCCACTAAAAGTTATAGAGCCTTAATGGAAATCACACCATCATATTCAGCGTATCAGATAACCCTACTGTAGAGGTTTCAAGCTCCTATCTACAAAAATGTGGAATTTTACATTTTTTGCCAGAAGAAAGATCACGGATGCGTGTTTATTTGTTTTTTTTCCCAGGGGTGATCGTATCGACCCAGTGGTCCTAGAATATCTCGGGAGGGCTCATTGGAACGGAAATTAAAAGTTCTAGTCCCCTTTTTAACTGACCAAAAAAATGCAGGGCAACTAGGTCCCCTCCCACGCTTATTTTTTTCCCAAAGTCGCCCGATCAAAATTTTGAGATAGCCATTTTGTTCAGCATGGTCGAAAATATGATAAATATGTCTTTTAGGATGACAATCCCCCGAAGCTCCCAGAGGGAGGGCTAAAAGTTATGAACTTTACCCAATGTTAACATATAGTATTGGTTATTGGGAAGTATACAGAAGTTTTCAGGAGCTTTTTTTTCTGGTAGTGGGAGGAAAGGGTAGGTCGGTGGTTATGTTGGAGGATCTGTTCATGAAGGAAGCTTTAATGGGGGAAGGGAAATTGCCATGAAGGGGGCGCAGGACTTGCCAGCATTATTTATTGGTTATTGGGAAGTAAATAACCATTTTCAGGAAGGATTTTTTTCTGGAGGGGGGGGGGCTAGAGGAGGGGGTTACTCTGGAGAATATTTCCGTGGAGGATGTTCCTTTGGGTTAAGGTACATTTCTATGAAGGGGGCGCCGGATTTCCAAGTATTATTTAAAAAACGATCAGAAATTAAATAAAAAAAAAACAAGTTTTTTCAACTGAAATGTAAGAAGGAATATTAGAACTTAAAACGAACAGAAATTATAACGTATGTGAGGGGGTTCTCCCCCAAGTCAATACCTCGCTCTTGACGCTACCTTTTTTTTTAATGCTTTAAAAAGAGCTATCTATTCTAATTAAACGGCCTTGGTGTTTCAGGGGTTTGTGAATCAAAATTTTTTTTAACTTTTAACGTAAAGGGCGTGGTATTGACTAAGGGGAGAACCCCATTATATACGTAATAACATATACGCAATAAAAAAAAAACAATAAAAAAACAAGCGATACGGCTCAATAGTAATCCAAACTTTTAAAAACTGAATTTTGATGTTAATAAATATATCAAAATAATGTGTTTATAATACTGATCCTAAATATATAAATTTTATTAAGTTTAGTATTACTCATCAAAAGCTACGAGCCTGAGAAAATTTACTCAATTTTTTAAAGAGGGGCGAAAAATCCCCTACAAGTGAATGAATTTTAATGAAAATCACACCGTCAGATTCAGCGTATCAGAAAACCCTATTACATAGGTTTCAAGCGCATATCTGCAAAAATCTGCAACATTGTATTTTTTGCCAGAAGAAAAATATACGAATATAGAAGTTAATTACGTAAGTTAATTTGTAAAGACATCCATTTAGCAAAAGAAAAGTAAAATTTTTATGCAAATAAAAGCTGCATTAACTAAAAAATGATCAGAAATTAAATAAAAAAACAAGTTTTTTAAACTGAAAGTAAGGAGCGACATTAAAACTTAAAACGAACAGAAATTATTCCGTATATGATAGGGGCTGTCCCCTCCTCAACGCTTCGCTCTTTACGCTAAAGTTTTTTATCGTTTTAAAAAATAAAGTTGTGAGACAGAGTCAAACTTTAGCGTAAAGAGCGAGGCCTTGAGGAGGGGAAAGCCCCTTTCATACACGGAATAATTTCTGTTCGTTTTAAGTTTTAATGTCGCTCCTTACTTTTAGTTTAAAAACTTGTTTTTTTTTATTTAGTTACCTTCCAGTTCCTGGTCAAAAAATGTCCCAAAAGTTAATTCTTAGCCAACTTATTTTGAAGACCTGGAGAATCATAGAAACTCAGCTGGCCGGGGACCCATCTACACGCAAGTGTATACTGAGCTGATAGATGCAGTGGTCAGTGAATTCTCCTTCCCAGGATGTTCTAAATGTTTATAAATAACATAAAAAAGGCCTGGATAGGCCTATATAAACAAGTCCACGAATTAAAATAGGTGTATAAACACTATCAAATGCCTTGCTATAAGTCGAAGACGTAACAAAAACCCCATCATTTACCCTGCAATATTTTCCAATAAGAGCCAGGAGTATAAATACACGATCCATTGGTGTAAGCAACATTAGGCAACATATTGTTTAGGGGGGGAGGGCAGTCAATAGTGTGATGAAGTGTGATCTGCTACTTTTTCAACCAACGGCTGTTTCAGATATATTGACTGTAACTTTTAAGGTCTAGGGAGGGGGCAGCTCTTCCCACCCCTACCGCTCCTCTCCTTCCCTTTACCTCAGACAAGATTTGTAGTTTAATATTACTTTTTGCATACTTCTTTGATAGCACTGGTGATAAATAACCGTTATATCCACAGCCCTTTTCTACCATCTAGAACCTTTTCAAAAATTTTACTAATTGTTGTTAATACAATAATATCGCGATAGTTACTATGCTTTATCCGGTCATGATTTTTTAATAAAGTAATTATAACCAACATATCCCACGCTGTGGGCCAACTACTTGAAGCCAGGACCGCATTATGCAAAGTTCATAGAGCAGGAAAAACGGTTTTGATTAATTTTTTTATTCAATGTTGACAGAATTCCATCAATAATAATAATAATAAAAATTTATTTATTATTCATCAGAAAATTATACTAAAGACGGAGTATCAATGAAAAAGAAAAAAAATACACACGCAACAAATTACAGCACATTACATAGAATCCAACAAATTACAAAGACAAGAAATAAAAACTCAATTATACACTGCACTGCAGGTTCGCAAGAAATTTTACTTTTTAAACTCTCAAGTACTGAAGAAACATAAGCAATATGATTGATAACTTCAATTCAGCTAATCTAACCTATCTTTTTTTCTCTGATTCATAATAGATAAGTTATACCTTGTTTGAATTTCTTGAAAATCTAGAACTCCCATTTCAAAGTAATTGAAAATATATATTTTTAATGACAATTTAGTGTTGGCCTTGGGTTTATTGGGCCACATACAGTGTTTTATTGAGTGATCGTGTCCGTAGTAAAAATAGGATGGGGCTCCAGTAACGGGGTAGTTGTTGCAGCAGTAGAAGTAGTGTTATGAGTAGGTAGTAGTATCATCAGTAGGAATATATAAATATATATATATATATATATATATATATATATATATATATATATATATATATATATATATATATATATATATATATATATATATATATATATATATATATATATATATATATATATATATATATATATATATATATATATATATATATATATATATATATATATATATATATATATATATATATATATATATATATATATATATATATATATATATACATATATATATATATATATATATATATATATATATATATATATATATATATATATATATATATATATATATATATATATATATATATATATATATATATATATATATATATATATATATATATATATATATATATATATATATATATATATATATATATATATATATATATATATATATATATATATATATATATATATATATATATATATATATATATATATATATATATTTACAGTAGATATAAAAGTTGCCTACTCAAAAAGTAATATTTTCCGCTATCATAGAGTGGTGCTGCCTATGATATTGCTTATATGCCCTCTTGAAAACCTACATGCACACATTTTTTTCCTTTATTTGAAACTCCTGTGCGTTCCCTAAGAGTTTCATCTTAATACCTTTTGCGTCATCAGTTACATTTACTTTAGTTGTAGTATAACCGAATCTGGGGAAATGGTTCTAACGTGAAACCACCATTTTAAGGTTGATCTACTAGGCATATGCTAGACCTGTGGTTTATTATTTAAAACACATACTTATAATAGTAAAAAAATTTAAAACGATGTTTTCACTTTAGAATAATTTCTTAATAATTTGATAAACAACCACAACATATACTTTACCTGATGACCATACCTTTAGTAAGACGAAACTCTTTGGGAATGTTTTTTATTTTTAATAACAGGGAAGAACTGTGCGTAAGTGAGTTTTAAAAAGGGCATATGAACGAGTTTTCAAATATCATATGCAGCATCAATCCAGTATAGCTGGAAATATTATTTAAAATTTTGAAAGATTTAATTTGAGTTAAAATTTAAAGTTCTTGTATCCTTTTTACAAATAAGAAGAGGTCGGAGAGAGAGCAGCCTTTCTCTCAAGCCCATATATTTTCTAAACACATAAAGTCAAAATTTTGAGACTTTCATTTTGTTCAGTATAGTAGAATGGTCCAGCAACTAAGTCCTTAGGGATATTAAGCAATTAAACCCATGACAAATATGCAACTGCCCCATTATACTTTAAGCTGAATATTGACGTACAATAAATCAAAAGTCAGTATTGTTATGGCTGAAACTGACACACCGTAGCATTCTATCGTGACCTTATTGGGGTATTAAGTTGAACTTGGTAGGGATGCTGTTATTGCTAATTTTGGTTTATTTATTTAAATAAATAAAATGAATGTAAATATATCAATTTCTTGACAAGGCAAAAAAATAAAATGTTGTGACTTTGCTTTTCAAGTCAACTTCATAGTATATAAAGATAAAGTAAAATATCCTTTATATAACATTTGTAAAAATTGTTTAAAAATTTGATTTAAAATAAAAATAGCAACCCCTACTATTGATTAAAATACAATAAATCTGAAAATATATAATACATTATCTCTTTCATGTACAAAAAATTGACAATTAAAAAAGATCAGAAATTGATTTAAAAACATTCTTCCATAAAACGAGTTTTTAAAATAAAAGTAAAGAGCTTTATCAATAAAAAAGCGTTAAAAATAAACTCAAATTATTTTCAAATAACGCATATAACATACAGAACTATAATTCCATAACTGAAACTTACAAATAACATTACGTAAGCGTAATATACACGAAACTGTCACAACTAACAAAAAATTAATAAAAGTAGTTATGATAAAAACTGGGCTTTATATCCCTACTAAAGCACTATGTTCACTGGACTGAAAACAACAAAGGTGAAGAGAGAATAACTACACTATGACGTTACATCTTGATTATTCTGGTTATGACGTCATTACTCTATGTCTAGAAATTAATCACTATTTCAATAATTAATTTCACAAAATAGTTGCCTTAGAGGACAAGTGGAGGCCATGGTCAATGGTCAATTAATTTTGTCTTCCTCTTAATGAGAGTAATCCGAGATTAGAGCCTTATACGTTAACTTTTTTTATTTATTTACTCGAAACAATTAAAAGGTAGCATGTTTTGTTAGCTCCGAAGGCTCCTCAATTCATTACCTTCCAGTTCCGGGTCGAAAGAGATCCCAGAAGTTCATTCTTAGCCAACTTATTTTGAAGACCTAGAGAATCATAGAAACTCAGCGGGCCGGGCACCCATCTACACGCAGCTGTATACTCAGCAGATAGATGCACTGGTAAGTAAATTCCCCTTCCCAAAATATTCTAAATGTTTATATATAACGTAAAGAAAGCCTGGGTAGGCCTATCTCAACAAGGTAACGAAATAAAATAGGTCTATCAATACTATCAAATGCCTTTTCAAAGTTCGAAAACGCGACAAAAAGCCTATCATTTACCTCGCAATATTTTCCAATAAGAGCCAGGAGTATAAATACACGATCCATTGGCGTAGGCAACATTAGGCAACAAATTGTCTGGGGGGGAGGGCAGTCAAGAGTGTGATGAAGTTTTATCAGCTACTTTTTCAACCATCTGCTTTTTCAGATATATCTAATGTAAATTTGAAGGTCTAGGGGGGGCAGCTATCCCCACCCCGGCCTCTCCTCCCCCTCCCTTTGCCCATGTCATAATTTGTAGTTTAATATTTCTTTTGGCATCTTCCTTGGGTCTCACTGGTGATAATTTCCCTTTCTAGCCACAGCCCTAATCTACCATCTAGAACCTTTTCCAAAAATTTACTAATCGTTGGTACTAGACTAATAGGGCGATAGTTACTATGCTTCATCAGGTCACTATTTCTAAATAACGGAATTATAACCGACATATTCCAAGCTGTTGGCCAACTACATGAAACCAGGACCGCATTAAGCAAAGTTAATAGAACTGGGAAAAGGGAACCGATAAATTTTTTATTCAATGTTGACAGAATTCCATCAATAATAATAATAATAATAATAATAATAATTTATTTATTAATCATCAGAAAAAGGTACAAAAGACAGAGTATCAATAAAAAAGAAAAAACACACACAAAAAACAAATTACAACACATTACATATAATCGAACAAATTACAAAGACGAGAAATAAAAACTCAATTATACACTGCACTGCAGATACGTAATAAATTTTACTTTTTAAACTCCCAAGTACTGAAAAAACAAGCAATATGATTCATAACTTCAATTCAGGTATTCTAACCTACCCTTTTTTCTCTGATTCATAAAAGATATGTCATACCTTGTTTGAATTTCTTGAAAATCTAGAACTCCCATTTCAAAGTAATTGAAAATATATATTTTTAATGACAATTTAGTGTTTGCCTTGGGCGTATTGGGCCAAATACAGTATTTTATTAAGTGATCGTGTCCCTAGTAAAAATAGGATGGGGCTCCAACAGCAGGGTAGTCGTTGTAGCAGTAGAAGTAGCGTTATGAGTAGGTAGTAGTATCATCAGTAGGTAGGCCTACAGAGTGCCTTTTTGTTGCTTCATTATACCTGAAAGTTGTAATATAATGCTCAAAGTGGTTTTTACAAGGAATTGCTAATACGCCCTTTTGCAAAAGCACTTTAATGCGACAAAATTCATCATTGCGAAATTTTGTCGCAATTTCTCGGCTACTATCTTTCTGAGGAAATGGTTCTAACGTGAATTCACCTTTTTAAGATAGAGTTGCTAGGCATATGCTAGACCAGTGGTTTCTTATTTACACCACATACGGATCATAGTAAAAAAATGTAAAAAGATGGTTTCACGTTAGAACCATTTCTTCAGAAAGGGCTATACTACCACTACAGTTAATTTAACTGATGACTCTAAAGGTATTAAGATGAAACTCTTTGAGAACGTTTAGGAGTTTAAATTAAAGGAAAAAAACTGTTTGTTTGCAAGTTTTCAAAAGGGCATATAAACAATATCATAATCAGAAACAATCCATAATAGCTGGAAATATTATTGAAATTTTTTAAAGAGTTAATTCAAGTCAAAATTAAAAGTTCTTGTGCCCTTTTTACGAATAAGAAGAGATCAGAGAGAGAGCAGCCTTTCTCTCAAGCCAATTTATTTTCCAAACACATAAAGTCAAAATTTTGAGACAGTCATTTTGTTCAGTATAGTAGAATGGTCCAGCAACTAAGTCCTTAGGGATATTAAGTATGTCAAACCATGACAAATATGTAATTGCCCCATTATACTTTAAACTGAATGTTGCCGTAAAATAAATCAAAAGGCAGTGTAGTTATGGCTGCCAATAAAACAACTTAGCAATATATCGAGAACAACTTGGGGTATTAAGTTGAACGTTTTAGGGATGCTGCAATTACTACTTCTTCTTTCTTAATTTAAATAAATAAAAAGAGAATAACTGTATCCAAGAAGTCAAAAAGCACAAAAAGAAACTTTTTGGAATTTTCTTTTCAAGTCAACTTCAGAAGCTATAAAACTAAATTAAAATATAATGTTTATATCAGGGTTAAAAATTGTTGAAAAATATTCTCTAACTTACAAATAGATACCACTACTATTGATTATAATACAATAAAACTTAAAAGAGATAAAAAATTATCTTTTTCATTAAAAAAAAATTGACACTAACAAAAGTTAGTAAATTTATTTAAAAACATTATTTCATAAATAGAGTCTTTAAAGTACAAGTAAAGAGCTTTATTAATAAAAATTCTTTAAAAATAAAATCAAATTATTTTAAAATAATAAAAATTAAACTAAAACGTGTCAATACATAAATGAAAATGAACATGAACAGAAAGTACGATACATATACAAATCAAACTCAAAACAACCAAAAATTAATAAAAGTATGGCTAATAACCCCTGTGCATTCTCTCAAGACTAGAAGAAAATATGCAATTTACTGAAAACAAAACACGTGACTATAGAAACACTACATTATGACGTTACCTCTGATGACGTTACCTCTGATGATATTGGTTATAACGTCATTACTCTATGGCTCGAAATTAATCACTATTTCAATAATTCATTTGATAACAATAGTTGCCGTAGAGGACAAGTGGAGGCCATGGTCAATGATACACTTTCTCTTACTCTTAAAGAGAGTAATACAAGTTCGGAGCCTTATACGTTAACTTTTTTTATATATTTACTTGAAACAATTAGAAGATAGTAGGTTTTATGAGCTCAAAAGGCTCCTCAAGTCATTATCTTCCAGGTCCTGGTCAAACAAGGTCCCAAAGGTTAATTCTTAGCCATACTATTTTGAGGACCTGGAGAATCATAGAAACTCAGCTGGCCGGGCAGGCATCTACACGCACGGGTTACTGAGCTGATAGATGCAGTGGTCAGTGAATTCCCCTTCCCAGAATATTCAAAATGTTTATAAATAACATAAAAAAGGCCTGGGTACGCCTATATAAACAAGGTAACGAAATAAAATAGGTCTAACAATACTACCAAATGCCTTTTCAAAGTTCGAAAACGCAACAAAAAGAGTATCATTTACCCAGAAATATTTTCCAATAAGAGCCAGGAGTATAAATACATGATCCCGGGGTGTAGGCAAAATTAGAAAACATATGATTTAGGGGGGGAGAGCAATCAATAGTGCGAAGAAGTTTTATCAGCTAATTTTTCAACCATCTGCTTTTTCAGATAGAACTAATCTCAATTTGTAGGTCTAGGGGGGGGGGCAGCTATCCCCACCCCTGCCACCCTCCCACTCCCTTTTCCCATGACATGATTTGTAGTTGAATATTCCTTTTGGCATCCTCCTTGGGTCTCACTGGTGATAATTTCACCTTTCTATACAACCCTAATCTACCATCTAGAACCTTTTCCAAGAATTTACTAATTGTTGGTACTAGACTGATGAAATGATATAATAATGTATTTTGAAAAGTATTGTTTAACATTGGGGCATGCACAACGTCAAAATTAATAAAGTAAATATATATAAATATATATATATATATATATATATATATATATATATATATATATATATATATATATATATATATATATAAATATATATATTGTGATGATCTGACAGCCCTATGAGGGAAATTATAGAATAATGTCTTTTGAAAAGTATTGCTTATTATTGTGTAGTAAAGTATTTTTTAGGTATTAAGGTGAGATTATGGTTGTTTCCTTTAATAATCTAATTTATCTGTGTGATTTACTTGATTTAACTTTTAACTTTGGGGGATAAAAATGCCTTGGATAATTTTTGTTTAACAATCTTTAGTACCACAGATTTCACTTAAACACACAATTTTACATTTTTTTCAACTAAATGAATGCCATTTAGGCTATAAGCTATTTTCGTATACATTTGAAATATTGAACTTTCTGATTTAACCTCACTTATCAGTCAATAAATTGGTAATAAATTCTCTCTTAATACTGGATTCTATTGACCCTGGTAAAGGACAAAGCAAACATATGGCAATGCATCAGATTTTTTTTTATATTGGCATAATTCATGAACTAAAAAAATAGTCTGAAGTGCATCCGACTATGGTTGATATTGACCAAAATTAACCAAAATGGGCTGTAAAAAAAATAGGTCTGTGATCTAAAGAAAATAATTTTGATATTAGTATACAAATAAAGCATTAACGGTTGTACGAATCACACACCATTATATACAAATATTTTTTTTTAATTAAGAGGTTAATTATTTTTTCACTTGTTTTCTAAACACAAATTTCCGCTTAAATAAAAATATTCTGTTTCTGGCTGGTGTTTAATTACATTTTACATTCTTTACACATTAAAATTAGCATTAATTATTAAAAAGACTTAAATATTCACCCGAAGTCACCAACTTAGATACAACAATGATCAAAAAAAGTATTTGATTAAAATTTTTAAAGTTACTTTAACACACTATATAGAAATATAACAACAGGCGAAGCAATTTTTTTCATATAAATTTCACACGAAGCAAAACTAAAATTTGCTATAACACTTTTTTTCAAAAAGCAAATCACTCAAAATACCAATTTAATTACAATCAATATCATCATTACTGAAATAGCAAAGAATTCACTCTGTTATTTATCATAAATTTCCCTTTTTTCCACATTTAGGGACTGGTTGTCCCAACCGAGCTGTCAGTGGTTGCAGACAAAAGTTTGTTTTAATTAAGTAATTTTAAGCTGTTACAGCTTATTACGGCCGAAGTTAGGGTTGTAAAAGGAGTATCGTTTCACCAGATGAATACCATCAGACCAATGAATGGTTACTGACAATTTGCCATTAGATTAGATGCTTCAACATTGTATAAACTTCAGAACCAAATAAACGTACTTGTGAAGAGAATTAGATAAAACGTTTGATCCACCTCCTACAAAATCCCCCCGGTAATAGAAAAAGAAACAAAAATATGGTTATTTAAAGCTTACGCGACTCTTTTGTTCAATGTACTGAACAGCCAGATAAATGGTATTTTGGAAGATATAAAGAGAATATTAATTACGTTACAAAAAACAATAAAAAAAAACGGAGCCAAACAATATATTGTCAAGAAAGAAAAGAAGTTTAATCGGGATCACAGAGGAAATCTCAGTATATATATTCAGTACGGTATCTGAGGCCACGTGGAAGGGATCTGAAAAATCGAATAGGAAAAGTCCAGGTAACAAATCAAAATATTTTAAACTTTGTAGACAAATAAAGAACGATTTTAAAACATAACTAAACAAGGATATCAAAGATTGAAGGAAAAGTTAATAAGACTATCAATGCGCTTTCAATTTTTAAACAGGAGATCACCAATTTAGCATTAATAACTCTAAAAGGGATAATAAGTAATCATAGTGAAATTATAGAAGAAGTAAATCTTCAGATGGCTTGACAATTATCATTTAGTGCCATCATGGAAATATTCCATGACTTTAATCAATTGGAATTAGAGTTTCTAACCATTTTGAAGAAAACATCGGCACAACTTGTCCTAGCGACCTCAACCTTTCTTTCTTTATAGCCCTAGAGAGCGGTATTGAACCATATTTTTCGTACAGCCTGTTTTTTGAAATACAGTCAGTCAGCCGGGTACCCAGAACAATCCTTAAGCAATTTCTCTGGCAAACATGTAGCAAATCTTCATCTGTTTTTCGGAGCGTCCATGCTTCAGAGCAATATTTAACCACTCTCATCCCTCTAGCTTCTAATATACTAATCTTAGTTTGCAGACTTATCTTACTATTCTTCCAAACTTTTTTAACTGTGAAAAATACCATATGCCTTGGCTATTCTACTTTTAACATCTTCACTGCTCCCACCATCTTTACTAATAATGCTACCAAGGTAAGTGAAGCTGCCCACCTGATCAATCTTGTCATTAACGTACATCACCTTTTCATTTTCACTTATTCCTAGCCTTAGTGACTTAGTCTTCTTAACAATTGTTTGAAACTTATTCGATCACCTTGAAGTGTACAAGTCCTTTGTCCTTTCTATTAAACATAAAGTTTTTTCACTTATATTCGTAGCTGCAGTTCTAGCTTTTTTCCCTAAGACACCTAAAGCAACTTCACAAAATATTTTTCTAAAATTATTCCAACCATCTTCCACATTATCAAACTTTAAACTCTAATGATTAGTACTCAACTGTTCCTGGAAAGTTTATCTTAAATTCTCATCTTGGAGTCTACCAACATAATAACTTCCTGGGAGGTAGTTACCTTTCCGATATTTAAGTTTTAAATTAAGTCTTGACACTACTAGATGGTGATGTTTACTTTTAACATCAATAACAGCACTCCTATATGCCCAAGTATGTTGTATTGATCCTGCCAGTCTTCGGTTTGCTATAACATAGTCAATAATATTTACTGTCTTATCATCACGTGAATACCATGTTAACTTATGAGTCGTTCTATGACCAAACACCGTATTGGTTATAACTAGATTATTATTCCTACAAAATTGAGGAAGTCTGTATCCATTACTGTTTTCTTTTCCTACACCAAAATTACCTAGGCTAAGATACCATCTATCTCTATTTTTACCGACCTCGGCGTTAATATCTCCCAGTAATAAAATCAGTATTTCTACCTGGAACTCTGTCTATTTGCTCATTTAACTGTAAGTAAAACTCATCTGCGTCACTAATATCTCCGTCAGTTGGTTCTACAGGGGCATATACTACTATAAAGTGGAATTAAGGAAACACATCCCATAGGACTTGCAAATAATTCTAGTTACACAGGTTGTGAATTGGTCCCTAAAGTTACTAAAATCACATTGGTCACCAAACAATTTCAAATTTTCTAATAATCTCCATATGCCCCTATTTTCACTGATTCAGCTAGTCACCACAGCTCCACGATAGTAGATGTGAAGCTTATTGCCCAATTATGCCGATATCTAATGAAAATCCAGTGCATTTTTGCTTTTTGGGGGCATAAACTTTGTTTGTCGATTTGCGTAATTCATTACTGGAAATCAAGCTAAAAATCTCCAAATACGGAGGACAAATTACTGATTGAAATGGGCAAACCTTGGAAACTTGTGGTCAAATATATATACATACGTAAATGGCAAAGTTAAATCGAATGGAAATAATTTAGCCACCTCTCCATCCATACTAACTCGAGATCTATTAACCCCTTTTGCTGTGAAGGCGATACGCAGATAAATATTAGGATACTATCTAAAGGAAGAACATCTAAGTAAATTGTGTGACATGTGATCATTCGCATTAATTATTTTTTTTTTGCACATTTCTCAATTTTCGCCTCCTGGCGTAAAAGCTTATGTTAAGTTTTTTCCCACTCAAAGTGCATTTCTTTTTAGGAAAAGTAGTAATGCACCCCCCATTTGAACATTTCTATTTCTGAATGTATTTTACATTTTAAAAAGATAAATTTTAAGCCTATACCGGAACTAGCTGTAGAAAAGCTATGAGCTGAAGGAGACCATATGAGGCTTGTTTACCCTAAAATTATTTCATATGCATGACAGATTATTAATTGGTCCCCATCATTTTCTGAAAATAATCTGTGTCCTTCGTCCAGTTCGTGGTAACGAAACGTAAGTAAGGAGCGACCCGGCTCAATAGTAACCGAAACTATAAGCAGTTGAATTTCGTTACCAATAGATACATCAAAAGAATCAGATTTTAATGTTGATTTCTAATATATAAGGTACATCATAGTACTAATAAGTACTAATAGACACACCAAAAGAATCAAACTCTTGCGCTGATTTCAAATGTATACATTTCATCAAGTTTAGTCTTACCCATCAAAAGTTACGCGCCTGAGAAAATTTGCCTGATTTTCGAAAAAGGGGGAATCACCCACTAAATGCTATAGCCCCTTAATGAAACTTCGTCAGATACAGAGTAACAGAGAACCCTACTGTAGAGGTTTTAAGCTCATATCTGCAAAAATGTTGAATTTTGTATTGTTTGCCAGAAGAAAGATCACGGATGCCTGTTTATTTGTTGGTGTTTGCTTTTTTCACCAGGGGTGATCGTATCGACCCAATGGTCCTAGAATATCGTGAGAGGGCTCATTAAAATGGAAAATAAAAGTTCTAGTGCCCGTTTTAGGTGACGAAAAATGGAGGTCAACTAGGCCCCCTCCCACGGTCATTTTTTTCCAAAGTCCCCCCATCCAAATTTAGAGATATCCATTTTGTTCAGCATTGTGGAAAATATAATAAATATGTCTTTTAGGATGAATCAATCCCCCAAAGCCCCCGGGGGGAGGGCTGAAAGTTAGGAGCTTTACCCAATTTTTATATATAACATTGATTACTGGGAAGTATACAGACGTTTTCCGGGGGATTTTTTCTGGTAGTGGGGGGGGTTAAGTGGGAGGATCTTTCCATGGAGGAAAGGATATTGCTATGAAAGGGGGCCGGATTTCCCAGCCTTATTTAAAAAACGATCGGAAATTAAATAAAAAAAGTTTTTCAACTGAAATTAAGGAGCAACATCAAAGCTTAGCCTAAAGCGAACAGAAACTCTTGTGTATATGATTGGGTTCGCCCTTTAGTCAATACCTCTCTCTTTAAGTCAATGAATTGTTTGTATTTTCGTGAGCTATCTATTCTAATTAACGGCCTTTGTGATAAAGGGGTGATTTTTAAAAAAATTGGAACAAAATTTGAACTTTAGCGTAAAGAGCAAGGTATTGACTATGGGTTGAACCCCCTAATAAACGCATTGAAAGTATATGAATATTGAAGTTTGTTACATAAGTTAATTCCTAAGTTACGTGTATTTATTACTAATAAAAACGTTCGTAAATAAAACTTAACAACTTTCGAGAAAGCCATTTAACCAAATAAAAATAAAAAAAATATGCAATTGTTTTTTAATTATTCATGTACGGTGAGCCAAAATCAAAACGCATTGATTAAAAATGTTCAAAATAAATAAAAAAGCAAGTTTTTCCTACTGAAAGTAAAAAGCAAAATTAATACTTAAACTGAACAGAAAGTATTCCGTATACGAAAGGGGCTGTCCCCTCCGCACCGCCTCGGTCTTTACGCTAAAGTTAGACTCGTTCTCACAATGTTATTTTTTAAAAAAGTAAAAGCTTTAGCATAAATGACGAGGCGCTGAGGAGGGGACAGCCCCTTTCACATACGGAATAATTTCTGTTTGTTTTAAGTTTTAATGTTGCTCCTTACTTTCAGTTAAAAAAAGCTTGTTTTTTTTATTAAATTTTGTAGAGGGATTGAACATTTACAGACATTTGTATATTCTAAAGCCTATTGAGATGGAAATTAAAACGGCTTTCAATGAAATTACTCACCCCCCCCCCCAACTGCTTGTTTTCACAAAACTAATGGCAAGCTTTGAATGGAGGAGAGACGAAGGGCACATATTATTTTCAGAAAATGATAGCGACCCATTAGCAATCTAAGAAATTATTCCGTACACGAAAGGGGCTGTCCCCTCCGCAACGCCAATCTCTGTACGCTAAAGTTAGAATCTTTATAACAACACTATTTTTTAAAAAAATAAAAAATTTATCGAAAATAGCGAGGCACTGAGGAGGGGACAGCCCCTTTCACTTAAGGTGTAATTTCTATTCGTTTTAAGTTATAATGTTGCTCCTTACTTTCAGTTAAAAATTTTTCTTTTTTTAATTAAATTTTGTTGAGAGATTGAACATTTACAGAAATTTGTATATTCTAAAGCCTATTGAGATGGAAATTAAAACAGCTTTTAATGAAATTACTCCCCCCCCCCCCAAAAAAAAAAAAAAAATCTTGTTTTCACAAAACTAATGGCTTGCTTTGATTGGAGGAGACACGGAGGGCACAGACTATTTTCAGAAAATGATGGCAACCACACAGTCCCAGGATAGTCCCAGGATAGGCTCAAAATTTACTTTTTTAAATTTAAAATACATTCAGAAATATAAATGCTTGAATGGGGGAGGTTACTACTTTTTCTAAGAAAAAATGCACTGGGAGTGGGAAGAATTTTAACATAAGCTTATACGTCAGGAGGAAAAAATTGAGAAATGTGCAAAAAAATTATAATTAATGTGACTGATTACATGACTTGGCTAATGAAAAGATAATCAGGTGGACAGCTTCACTTACCTTCGTAGCATTATTAGTAAAGATGCTGGGAGCAGTCAAGATGTCAAAAGCAGAATAGCCAAGGCTCAGGGTGTTTTTTCACAGTTAAAAAAAGTCTGGAAGAATAGGAACATAAGTCTGCAAAGCAAGATTAGAATATTAGAAGTTACAGTGATGACAGTGGTCAAATATGGCTCTGAAGCATGGACGCTCCGAAAAGCGGATGAAGATTTGCTAGAAGTGTTCCAGAGAAATTGCTTAGGGATTGTTGTGGGTACCCGGCTGACTGACCGTATTTCAAACAATAGGCTATTCGAAAAATGTGGTTCACTACCACTCTCAGGGACTATAATGAAAGAAAGGTTGACTTGGTTAGGGTACGTTGTGCGGATAAAGGATGACAGATTGCCGAAGATTATTTTTTTTTGGCCAACTGTCTAGGGCTAAACAGAAAGCAGGTCGTTCTCCTCTGGGATGGGAGGACGTCGTAAAGAAAGATGTAAAGAAAATGGGAACTTTGTTGGCGGGTATAAAAAGGAGGCTTTGAATAGGTTGGGGTCGGAGGAGGAGCATTCGTAGCTGTGTTGGCCTCCGGCGGCTTGGTGCTACGTTGAGTTGTTAGTAGTAGTAGTAGTACTTCCACTTTAATAACTTTCTTAGAACCCAGAAACACAAACAGGGGTTAGTAGGCTTAGTAGGGGCGGACAGTACACTAGAAAGAAAGTTTTCAGCTTGATTGTCATAAATGTTTTTCAGGGCAAATCCCGGCTCTTGACGAATTCATGCTCCGATAAATTGGCTAAGTGGAATGTGGTGGGAGTTCAAGGAGCTCTTTTATCACAATTGATTTGTCCAATTTACTTAGAAGGAATAGTTATTGGGCAATGAATGCACATTTCCAGTTTAAGAAGGTTGGTTTCTCTCTTCCACCCTCTCTGTCTCTGTCTCCCCCCCCCTATCTCTCTCTCTCTCTCTCTCTCTCTGTCTCTCTCTCTCTCTCTCTGTCTCTCTCTCTCTCTCTGTCTCTCTCTCTCTCTCTCTCTCTCTCTCTCTCTCTCTCTCTCTCTCTCTATCTCTCTCTCTCTCTCTCTCTCTCTCTCTCTCTCTCTCTCTGTCTCTCTCTCTCTCTCTCTCTCTCTCTCTCTCTCTCTCTCTCTATGTCTATGTCTATCTCTCTCTCTTTTTCTCTCTCCCTCCCTCCCTCCCTCTTTCTCTCTCTCTCTCTCTCTCTCTCTCTCTCTCTCTCTCTCTCTCTCTCTCTCTCTCTCTCTCTCTCTCTCTCTCTCTCTCTCTCTCTCTCTCTCTCTCTCTCTCTCTCTCTCTCTCTCTCTCTCTCTCTCTCTCTCTCTCTCTTTCTTTCACTGTATCTTACTCTGTCTTTTAATCGGTCTCTGCACTCTTTCTCCCTTTTCTCTGTCTGTCATCTCTTTGTCTGTGTCATGTTGTGCCTGTACCATTTCTGTTTAAATTTTAGGCTAATTTCAAATTTGATACTTCTGTAAAACAGGGTGAGAAAAAAAATTTTTTCTTTTTTTTCTTCTTTTCTTCGGAAAATGGTTTCATCTTTTTGGCAATCTTTTCGACTGAACGCTTTACTGGAGCATCACCAATAGAATATTACTGAAGCTTTACCGGTAGAGCATTGTATAAATGTTTAAAAGCTTACACTCCTTTGATCTCGGCGTAGCGATTCCAGCAACTGACAAGTATTCAAGTTTACTTATCCAACAACAGACCAGTATTCAAAAAAATTATAAAGTATTATTATATATTTATTATTATTTTCCATTTTCGAAGCATCCTTGAAATATCAATTTTTCCACCGGACAGTCGAGTCAACATATATATTACATTTTGAAGTTATAATTACAAAGGAGACAAGCTAGAACAAAATGAGACATTTTTTATTGCAAGTTTTAGCCCAATTTTCATGGTTGGTTTTGTGTTTTTGCTACTTTGTCTCCAGTACACCTCCGCCCCCCCCCCAATGGCGTCATGCACCCTTAGAATACGCAGAGAGAAGTATAGTAATAGTTAATGAAAACTAATTGAAAAACAGATACAAATGGTGGGAGAAAACATTGAAACATGATTCATCGATGTTTGGTGCATATTAAAAAGTAAAAATCCTATATTTTGTTTATTTTCTTTGTATAGCCTAGGGCTACATGAGATCGGTGGAGGGGGGATGTGGATAAATTGTCAAAAACACAAACCAAACCATGGGAGTAACTAAAAAATTAGCAAAAAAAATTAGCTATAAAAATTTTTTTGTTCTAGCAATCTGCATCTGAAGAGGCGCAATTCTGAATCATTATTCCATAGTCTGAAGAACCATGTAAAACTGGTTGAACTTTTCGGCACATGTGAAGCTCTGGGAATGAACACTAGGTCTCATTAAGTGGTCAAACGTTAGAGCTAGCCTTGTTTAAATTCAGAGTTATTTGTTTCTGATCAACAGCTGGTTCACGATACCAAATAAGACGCACCAGAAAAGAAATAAGGGTATAGTCTAGCACCATATCTCAGAAATAGGTGGTAGGGGTATATTAGATTTGACTTTGAACAACCAATAAACTTCACTGAATTTGGAAACAGAATTCTAACAAATGTCCACTAGCAAAAAAGAAAACCAATAAAACGTACTTATGAGGCAGATAGATTAAAAATGGAATGCAGTAATAATGAGAATGTTTTAATAAAATTAATATTCAGAAACTGTCTTTAAGATCATGTCAAAATTTATATTTAGCTCTAATCAACGTGAAAGGCAAAGTATTTGGTACCGGTCATAATGATTCCAGAATTTAATGCTGCTTGGAAAATATGAAAAAAATGTCTGTGTCGATTAGACATGGTAAAATTTGAACTCAATCTTATAACAACACAAAGTGGAGAATTCCCCAAATCTCTCGGAGTCACAACATTCTGAGCTATGTAGGGGTCTAAAAAAAGGTATAGTTCTGGCAACCCTAACAAGCTAGTTACTTAGTTTAAATTTTCGGGATAAGTGTAATATCTTGCCTTCCAGGGATTTTTGAATACCAGTTATCCATTTTCATTTATCTCCTTTGTAAGGGTGCTTTTGTATTGATGTCCCTTCTATAAATAGTTTTTGTGTAATTAGGTCCGTAAACCCGTAATCTACTTTACATTATGTAAAAGTATGTTTATTCTCCCTTAAAATATTTCCGATTTGGGTTTTAATATTTATTTGGAAAATGAACTAAATCAGATTGCCCTAGAAATTCAGTCTTTGATATTCCATAGTCTTCTTGTTTTTGTAATTTCCTTGCAAATTGCTTTTGACTAGACAGATTTATGCTTAATTCCGGGCTGTTTAATGATTTCGTCCACAATGTTTTAGGGATTTCGTCCACAATCCCTAAGGTTCCTTTATTTAACTTTACTTTTTAATTGCTGAAATTGGATAATTTCCGATATACTGCTTCTTTATCAATTTTTATTCTCTGGCTTTTTACGAAAGCCAGTAAGTAAGTAAGTAAGTTCCTACGAAAAAGGAGGAAATCTTTTTGGGTGTAGTCTCCTATTATGACATCGATTGTTTTGAATTCATTCCCTCGAGCATCGGAGATTGAACTATGGAGATTAAGACTTGAACTGTGGTTCCTCCTTTCTGTAAACTGTATTCAAGGATTTCATTACCATTTTGTGATAATACACATATTGGTCTAATGTCTGAGTTGGATTTGGCTACGGTAATATTATTAGTTATGGATCTTGCAGAATTCCATATTTCCTTATCCTGTTCACTTCTAAAACGCACGGGAAAGGTACCTGTTTACATACTATTGTTCTAACAGTATCGTCCGCTTCTCCAGTTTTAATATCTAGGGGACATTTTCCTAAAATTGTAAGCTTATGACCTGTAACCGAGGTTAGAGTATTTTGACATTTAAGAATTTGATCCTGCACATTACTTGGAGCGTTTAAAAAAAAATTCTCTCCAATTAAAGAAGTAGAAGCGTCTGTGTCGATTAGACATGGTAAAATTTGAAAACGCTCAATCTTAAAACAACACAAAATGCGGAATTCACCAAATCTCTCGGAGTCGCAACATTCTGAGCTATGTAGGGGTCTTAAAAGAGGTACAGTTCTGGCAACCCTAACAAACTAGTTACTTAGTTTAAATTTTCGCTAAGATTTGGCCAAAAATCCTGGGAAGTCCCAAAATTCTTCAGTTGCAGTTGTTTGGCCTTGGGCATGATTTTCTGCCTGGTTTCTTTGTACAAATTCAGTAATTTTTCGACTTCCTCTCTTTCCTGTATGTCTTCCTGTGGCTGGTGTTGCCACCTATAAGTTGGCCTATGGCTTTATAAATTCCCCCCTCCTCCCCTGTGGTCGAAACTAGTTTTAACTACTATGCATTTAAACTATGTTTTGTATCTTTGTACGATATTTTACCGACCTCATAGTGGCTTAGCCTGCCACAGTAATAAAATTTTAATGTTTTTCTACATTTACCATCATGAATTGTAATTTGCCGTTCCCATCTGGGTCTGCAGTGGTTTCTATATGAGTAGTATCGTATCAATTACTTTCACGAGTGATTGCATAATGCCACCAAGCACTCTATATTATGGACCTATAAAACGACCAAACACGCAATATTTGGACCGAACAAGTTTCTGTGTCAACACCCATTTTTTAGACCAATTAGAGAGAACAAATACAGAGAGTACCCCATATACGATAACTCGATTATCATAGTTATGACGCTATAGCAATCAGATTCAATATAAGCAGTGATTTTCATCGTAGTTCATATTAGTATGAGAATTTAATTCAAAGAGAGAACAGTTTATTTTTATGCTCTATTATTTGGCAAGATATTATTTTATACTCTATTATTTGGCAAGATATTATTTGGAGCATAGACAAGGAGGGGTATGTTTACACTATTGGAGCTTGATGGTGGTGCAGGTACCAGCCATGCTACAAAGGCGAGAGTACCAAACGTAGCAGTGAAAATTACACGAGGATGTAGACTATGCCTTGAATGGGATGATATGTGATGTAGGATATGTGATATCATTGAGTAAATTTAAATTAGAGGAACAATTGTGCTTTGCAGCGAAACTAAATAAAGTGCATATAAATACACTTCAAGCTGCTTTAGATACACTGGTGAAAAATATGAGAAAAATAAATTGTATCAGTGATTATTATTGTTGTAATTATTATTGATAAGATATTTTCTAAATCGAAAATTTGTTTTATAGTAGGTTAGAGTATATTTTTTAAGCAGAATAAGAATCTTGGTTAGTCTGTAGTGGTTATGAGAGTGCTAGGACTCTTAAAAATGGATAGATTTGAGAAAAAGAAAATTTTAAGGACTCCTGTGCTTATGGAAAAATTTTGATTCTAGATGATGATA
>NW_028297432.1:5370045-5406228 GCF_049724085.1 Artemia sp. Qi Xiang Cuo
GAAATGCAAGAGTCGGATTACTTCAATAGTGTTTTGTTATGGTTTACCTTGTCAAAGTTACAATCTCTTGATTTTTTCAAGGTTCATTTTGGATTTCTTTCGTTGAAATGCAAGAGTTGGATTATTTCAGTAGTTTTTTGTTGTGGTTTACCTTGTCACAGTTACATTCTCTTGATTATTTCAAAGTTCATTTTGAATTTCTTTCGTTGAAATGCAAGAGTTGGAATATTTCAGTAGTGTTTGTCGTGGTTTACCTTGTCATAGTTACATTCTCTTGAGTTTTTCAAAGTTCATTTTAAATTTCTTTCATTGAAATGCAAGAGTTGGATTATTTCAGTAGTATTTCGTCATGTTTTTCCTTGTCACAGTTACATTGTCTAGATGTTTCAAAGTTCATTTTGAATTTTCTTTCGTTGAAATACAAGAGTTGAAATATTTCAGTACTGTTTTGTAATGGTTTACCTTGTCATAGTTACATTCTCTTGATTTTTTCAAAGTTCATTTTGAATTTATTTTGTTGAAATGTATGAGTTGGAATATTTCAGTAGTGTTTTGTCGTGGTTTACCTTGTCAAAATTACATTCACTTAACTTTTCAAAGTTCATTTTGAATTTCTTTCATTGAAATGCAAGAGTTGGAATATCTCAGAAGTGTTTTGTCGTGGTTTACCTTGTCATAGTTACATTCTCTTGATTTTTCAAAGTTCATTTTGGATTTCTTTTATTGAAATGCAAGAGTTGGATTATTTCAGTAGTGTTTAGTTGTGTAGTACCTTGTCACAGTTACATTCTCTTAAATTTTTAAAAGTTCATTTTGAATTTCTTTCATTGAAATGCAAGAGTTGGAATATTTCAGTAGTGTCTTGTTGTGTATTACCTTGTCACAGTTACATTCTCTTGATTTTTAAAAGTTCATTTTGAATTTCTTTAATTGAAATGCGAGAGTTGGAATATTTCAGTAGTGTTTTATCGTGGTTTACCATTTCTAAGTTACATTCTCTAAATTTTTCAAAGTTCATTTTGGATTTCTTTCATTGAAATGTATGAGTTGTAATATTTTAATAGTGTTTTGTTGTAATTCACCTTGTCAGAGTTACATTCTCTTAAGTTTTCAATGTTAATTTCGGATTTCTTTTGTTGAAATGCAAAAGTTGTATTATATCTGTAGTGCTTTGTCGTGATTTACCATTTCCAAGCTACATCTTCTTGATTTTTCTAAGTTAATTTTTGGAAATTCTTTCGTTGAAATGCAAGCGTTGGAATATTTAAGTAGTGTTTTGTTATTCTTTAAATTCTCAGAGTTACAATTTCTTCATTTGTCATATTTAATTTTGAATTTTTTTTCGTTGAAATGCAATAGTTGGAATATTTCAGTAGAGTATTGTTGTAGCTTACCTTGTCACAGTTACATTCTCTGAATTTTTCAAAGCTCATTTTTGTAGTTTTTTACTTGAAATGCAAGAGTTGGAATATTTCAGTAGTTTTTGTTGTGCTTTACCTTATCACAGTTACATTCTTTTGATTTTTCAAAGTTTATATTGTATTTCTTTCGTCAAGATGCAAGAGTTGGATTATTTCAGTAGTCTTTTGTCGTGGTTTACCTTGCCAAAGTTACATTCTATTGATTTTTCGAGCTTCATTTTTTATTTATTTAATTGTAATACAACAGTTGGAATATTTAAGTAGTGTTGTGTTGTTGTTTACCTTGTCACAGTTACAATCTCTTGATTTTTTAAAGCTCAATTTGATTCTCTCTCATTGAAATACAAGAGTTTGAATATTTCAGTAGTCTTTTGTAATGGTTTAACTTGTCACAGTTACATTTTCTTGATTTTTCAAGGTTTATTTTGAATTTCTTTCTTTGAAATGCAAAAGTCGGAATATTTCAGTAGTGTTTTGTTCTGCTTTACTTTGTCACAGTTACATTTTCTTGATTTTTCAAAGTTTATTTTTTATTTCTTTCGCTAAGATGCAAGAGTTGGATTATTTCAGTAGTCTTTTGTCGTGGTTTACCTTGCCATAGTTAAATTATATTGATTTTTCGAGGTTCATTTTTTTTTTATTTACTTGAAATGCAACAGTTGGAATATTTCAGTAGTGTTTTGTTGTTGTTTACCTTGTCACATTTACAATATCTTGATTTTTTAAAGCTCATTTTAAATCTCTCTAGTTTAAATGCAATAGTTGGAATATTTCAGTAGTGTTATGTATTGGTTTAACTTGTCAAAGTTACATTCTCTTGATTTTTCAAGGTTCATTTTGGATTTCTTTCGTTGAAATTCAAGAGTCGGAATATTTCAGTAGTGTTTTGTTGTGCTTTATTATTATCACAGTTACATTCTCTTGATTTTTCAAAGTTCATTTTGAATTTCTTTCGTCGAAATGCAAGAGTTGGATTATTTCAGTAGTGTTTTACCTTGTCACAGTTACATTTTCTTGATTTTTCAAAGTTAATTTTGAATTTCTTTCATTGAAATGCAAGAGTTGGAATATTTCAGTAGTGTTTTGTTGTGGTTTACCTTGTCACAGTTACATTCTCTTGATTTTTCAAAGTTCATTTTGAATTTCTTTCGTTGAAATGCAAGAGTTGGAATATTTCAGTAGTGTTTTGTTCATGGTTTACCATTTCACAGTTACGTTGTCTTAATTTTTCAATGTTCGTATCAGATTCTATTTGTTGAAATGCAAGAATTGTATTATTTCACTAGTGGTTTGTTGTGGTTTACCATGTCACCGTTACATTGTCATGATTTTTCAAAGTTTATCTTGAATTTCTGTGATTGAAATGCAAGAGTTGGAATATTTCAGTAGTGTTTTGTCGTGGTTTACCTTGTCACAGTTACATTCTCTTGATTTTTCAAAGTTCATTTTGGAATTTCTTGCATTGAAATGCAAGAGTTGGAATATTTCAGTAGTGTTTTGTCATGGTTTACCATCTCACAGTTACTTTCTCTTGATTTTCAAAGTTCATTTTGCATTTGTTTCATTGAAATGCAATAGTTGGAATATTTCAGTAGTGTTTTGTCGTGGTTTACCTTATCACAGTTACATTCTCTTGATTTTTCAAAGTTTGTTTTGAATTTATTTCGTTGAAATGCAAGAGTTGGAATATTTCAGTAGTGTCTTGTCGTGGTTTACCTTGTCACAGTTACATTCTCTTAATATTTCCACTTTTATTTGGAATTTTTTTCATAGGAATTCAAAAATTTGTATACTTCATTAGTCCTTCGTTGTGGTTTACCATTTCCAAGCTATATCCTAATAGTTTTTAAATTCGAATTTTTGGAAATTATTTCCTTGAATTAAAAGAGTTTGATAATTTCAGTAATATTTTGTCATGGTTTATCATTGTCAGAGTTACATTCTCTTGATTTTTCAAAGCTCATTTTGAATTTCTTTCGTTGAAATGCAAGATTTTTATTATTTCAGTTGCGTTTGTCGTGATTGACCGGGCCAAAGATATATTTTAACCATTTTTCAAATTTCATTTCGAATTTCTTTAATTGAAATGCAAAAGTCAGATTATTTCTGTAGCGCGACATCATTGTTTATCATGTCAAAGTTACACTTTATGAATTTTTCATAGTTTATCTTGGATCTATTTCGTTGAAATATATGAATTGGATTACTTAACCATTGTTATGTCATGGTTTACCTTGTCACAGTTACACTATCAGGATTTTTCAAAGTTCATTTTGGATTTCTTTCGTTGAAATGCAAGAGTTGGATTATTTCAGTAGTGTCTTGTTGTGGTTTACCATTGTCACAGTTATATTCTCTTGATTTTTCAAAGTTCATTTTGAATTTCTTTCATTGAAATGCAAGAGTTGGATTATTTCAGTTGTATTTTATCGTATTTTACCGTGTCACAGTTACATTCTCTTTATTTCTAAAAGTACGTTTTGATATTCCTTTCCTTGAAACGTAAGAGTTGGAATATTTCAGTAGTGTTTCGTTGTAGTTTACCTAGTCACAGTTACATTCTCTTGATTTTTCAAACTTCATTTTAAATTTCTGTCATTGAAATGCAAGAGCTGGAATATTTCAGTAGTGTTTTGTCGTGGTTTACCCTGTCATAGTTACATTCTTTTGATTTTTCCAAGTTCATTTGGCATTTCTTTCGTGAAATGCAAGAGTTGGAATTTCTCAGTAGTATTTTGTCATGGTTTACCATTGTCAGTCCTACATTCTCTAGATTTTTCAACGTCCATTTTGATTATAATTCGTAGAAATGAATTAACCTGATTATTACTTTAATGTTTGTTTAATTTTTTCATTGTCACAGTGACATACCATTGATTTTTCAAAGTTCATTTTGAGTTTATTTCGTTGAAATCCAAGTGTCTTTTTATTTCAGCAGCGTTTTGTTGTAGTTTACCTTGTCACAGTTACAATCTCTTTATTTTTCAAAGTTCCTTTTGGATTTATTTTATTGAAATGCAAGAGCTTGAATATTTCAGTAGTGTTTTGTCGTGGTTTACCTTGTCACAGTTACATTCTCTTGATTTTTAAAGTTTATTGTGGGTTTTTTTTACTGAAATGCAGGAGTTAGAATGTTTCACTAGTGTTTTGTTGTAGTTTACCTTGTCACAGTGACATTATGTTGATGTTTCAAAGTTAATTTTGAATTTCTTTAATTGAAATGCAAGAGTTGGAACATTTCAGAAGTGGTTTTTGTGGTTTACCTTGTCATAGTTACTTTATCTTGATTTTTCAAAGTTAAATTTAAATTTCTTTCGTCGAAATGCAAGAGTTGGATTATTTCAATAGTGTTTTGTTGTGGTTTACCTTGTCATAGTTACATTCTCTTGATTTTTCAAAGTTCATTTTGAATTTCTTTCGTTGAAAAGCAAGAGTTGGAATATTTCAGTAGTGTTTTTTCGTGGTTTACCTTGTCAGAGTTACATTCTCTTGATTTTTCAAAGTTCAGTTTGGATTTCTTTCGTTGAAATGCAAGAGTTGGAATATTTCAGTAGTGTTTTGTCGTGCTTTACCTTGTCACAGTTCCATTCTCGTGTTGTTTCAAAGGTTTTTCTTGATTTCTTTCGTTGAAGTGCATAGGATGAATTAAGTCAATTGTATTTTGTCGGTGTCAAACCTGTAGCAGGTGACGTCTCATAATGTTTCAATGTTCATTTTGGATTTCTTTCGTTGATATAATTTAGCTTGAAAATATCAACAGTGTTTTGTCGTTGTTTTACCACGTCAAAGTTACATTGCTTTGATTTGTCAAAGCTCATTATGGGATTATTTCTTTGAAATGCATGAGTTTGAATATTTAACTAGTGTCTTCTTGTGGTTTACATTGTCAAAGTTACAGTCTCTGAATTTTTTCAAAGTTCATTTTGAATTTCTTTCGTCGAAATGCAAGAGTTGGATTATTTCAGTATTGTTTTGTTGTGGTTTACCTTGTGACAGTTACATTCTCTTAATTTTTCAAACTTAATTTTGAATTTATTTCATTGAAATGCATGATTTGGAATATTTCAGTAGTGTTTTGTCGTGGTTTAACGCGTCACAGTTAAATTCTCTTGATTTTTAAAAGTTCATTTTTAATTTCTTTCATTGAAATGCAACAGTTGGATTATTTCAGTAGTGTTTTGTTATGGTTTATCAAGTCACAGTTACAATCTCTTAATTTTTCAAAGTTTTTTTTTGGATTTCTTTCGTTGAAATGCAAGAGTTGGAATATTTCAGTAGTGTTTTGTTGTGCTTTACTTTGTCACAGTTACATTCTCTTGAATTTTTCAAAGTTCATTTTGAATTTCTTTCATTGAAATGCAAGAGTTGGAATATTTCAGTTGTGTCTTGTTGGGGTTTACATTGTCACAGTTACATTTTCTTGATTTTTCAAAGTTCATTTTGAGTTTCTTTCATTGAAATGCAAGAGTTAGATTATTTCAGTAGTATTTTGTCGTGGTTTAAATCGTCACAGTTAAGGTATCTGTATTTTTATAAGCTACTTTTCTATTTCTTTCGTGAAATGAAAGAGTTGAATTAGTTAAGTAGTGTTCTGTCTTTGTTTAACTTGTCAGAGTTACATTCTGTAAGTCTTTCCAGTTTAATTTTGAGCTTCTTCTATTGAAACGAAGGACTTGGAATATTTCAGTACTATTTTGTAGTGGCTTAGCTGGTCAAAGTTACAGTCTATTGATTTTTCAAAGTCTATTTTGAATTTCTTTCATTGAAATTCAAGAGTTGGAATATTTTAGTAGTGTTTTGTTGTGATTTACCTTGTCAAAGTTACATTCTCTTATTTTTCAAAGTTCATTTTGAATTTCTTTCATTGAAATGCAAGAGTTGGAATATTTTAGTAGTGTCTTGTTATGGTTTAGCTTGTCACAGTTACATTCTCTTGATTTTTCAAAGTTCATTTTGAATTTCTTTCGTTGAAATGCAAGAGTTTGATTATTTCTTTAGTGTTTTGTTGTGGTCTACCTTGTCACAGTTACGTTCTCTTGATTTTTTAAAGTAAATTTTGAATTTCTTTCGTTGAAATGCAAGAGTTGGAATATTTCAGTACAGGTTTGTCCTGGTTTAGCCTATCATACTTATATTCTCTTGATTTTTCAAAGTTCATTTTTGATTTCTTTGATTAAATTGCAAGAGTTGTAATATTTCAGTAGTGTCTTGTCGTGCTTTACATAGTCACAGTTAAATTCTCTTAATTTTTCAAAGTTCATTTTGAATTTCTTTCATCGAAGTGCAAGAGTTGGAATATTTTAGTAGTGTCTTGTTATGGTTTAGCTTGTCACAGTTACATTCTTTTGATTTTTCAAAGTTCATTTTGAATTTCTTGCGTTGAAATGCAAGAGTTGGATTATTTCTTTAGTGTTTTGTTGTGGTTTACCTTCTCACAGTTACATTCTCTTGATTTTTCAAAGTTAATTTTGAATTTCTATCATTGAAATGCAAGAGTTGGAATATTTCCGTAGTGTTTTGTCGTGGTTTACCTTGTCACAATTACATTCTCTTGATTTTTCAAAGTTCATTTTGGATTTCTTTCATTGAAATGCAAGAGTTAGAATATTTCAGTAGTGTTTTGTTGTCGTTTACCTTGTCACAGTTACATTCTCTTAATTTTTCAAAGTTCATTTTGAATTTCTTTCTTTGAAATGCAAGAGTTGGAATATTTCAGTAGTGTTTTGTCGTGGTTTACCATGACAAAGTTATATTCCCTTGATTTTTCAAAGTTCATTATGAATTTCATTTGTTGAAATTTGTTTTGTTATGCTCTATCTTGACACAGTAACATTTTCTTGATTTTTCAAAATTCATTGGGATTTCTTTCGTTGAAATGCAAGAGTTGGAATATTTCAGTAGTGTTTTGTTGTGGTTTACCTTGTCACAGTTACATTCTCGTGATTTTTCAAAGTTCATTTTGAATTTCTTTCATTGAAATGCAAGATTTGGAATATTTCAGTAGTGTTTTGTCGTGGTTTACCTTGTCACAGTTACATTCTCTTGATTTTTCAAAGTTCATTTTGGATTTTTTTCGTGAAATGCAAGAGTTGGAATATTTCAGTAATGTTCTGTCATGGTTTAGAATATTTTTGTTTTGTTATGCTTTACCTTGACACAGTTACATTTTCGTGATTTTTCAAAGTTCATTGGGATTTCTTTCGTTGAAATGCAAGAGTTGGAATATTTCAGTAGTATTTTGTCGTGGTTTACCTTGTCACAGTTACACTCTCTTGATTTTTCAAAGTTCATTTTGGATTTCTTTCATTGAAATGCAAGAGTTGGAATATTTCAGTAGTGTTTTGTTGCGGTTTACCGAGTCACAGTTACATTTTCTTGATTTTTCAAAGTTTATTTTGGATTTCTTTCATTGAAATTCAAGATTTGGAATATTTCAGTAGTATTTTGTCTAGGTCTTCCCTGTCACAGTTACATTTTCTTTATTTTTCAAACTTCATTTTGGATTTCTTTCGTTGAAATGCAAGAGTTGGAATATTTCAGTAGTGTTTTGTCGTGGTTTACCTTGTCACAGTTACATTCTCTTGATTTTTCAAAAATTATTTTGGATTTCTTTCATTGAAATGCAAGAGTTGGAATATTTCAGTAGTGTTTTGTTGTAGTTTACCTTGTCAAAGTTACATTCTTTTGATTTTTCAAAGTTCATTTTGAATTTCTTTCCTTGAAATGCAAGAGTTGGAATATTTCAGAAGTGTTTTGTAGTGGTTTACCTTGTCATAGTTACTTTCTCTTGATTTTTCAAAGTTCATTTTAAATTTCTTTCGTTGAAATGCAAGAGTTGGATTATTTCAGTAGTGTTTTGTTGTGGTTTACCTTGTCACAGTTACATTTTCTTGATTTTTCAAATTTAATTTTGAAATTCTTTCGTTGAAATGCAAGAGTTGGAATATTTCAGTAGTGTTTTGTCGTGGTTTACCTTGTCATAGTTACATTCTCTTGATTTTTCAAAGTTCAGTTTGAATTTCTTCCGCTGGAATGCAAGAGTTGGAATATTTCAGTAGTGTTTTGTTGTGCTTTTCATTGTCACGGTTGCATTCCCTTGATTTTTTAAAGTTCATTTTGAATTTCTTTCGTTGAAATGCAAGAGTTGGAATATTTCAGTAGTGTTTTGTCATGGTTTACAATATCGGAGTTACATTCTCTTAATTTTTCAAAGTCCTTGATGTATTTCTATCGTTGATATTGAAGAGTTGGATTATTTCATCTGGTATAATACGCAGAGTAGCTACTCACTGATTCAGTTTTTGAATTTTCAGAGCACATCAGGGATTTCTTTCACTATTGTAACGGAGCAGAATCATTTAGGCCTCTTTTTGTTACAGTGTAACTTATCACAGTTAATTTCTTACGATTTTTCATAGCTACATTTTAGTATCTTTCGTTGAAATGCAAGATTTGGAATATTTCAGTAGTGTTTTGTCGTGGTTTACCTTGTCACAGTTAAATTCTCTGGATTTTTTCAAAGTTCATTTTGAATTTCTTTCGTCGAAATGCAAGAGTTGGATTATTTCAGTATTGTTTTGTTGTGTTTTACCTTGTCACAGTTACATTTTCTTTATTTTTCAAAGTTCATTTTGTATTTCTTTCGTTGAAATGCAAGAGTTGGAATATTTCAGTAGTGTTATGTTGTAGTTTACCGTGTCAAAGTTACATTCTCTTAATTTTTCAAAATTCATTTTGAATTTATTTCATTGAAATGCAACAGTTGGATTATTTCAGTTGTATTTTATTATGCATTGTCTTGTCACAATTACATTCTCTTTATATTTCCAAGTTCTCTTTTTGATGTTTTTTATTTAAGAGCATAAGTTGGAATATTTAATAAGTATTTTGTTGTGGTTTATCGAGTTCAAGTTACATTGTATTAATTTTTAATAGTTCATTTTTAATTTATTTCCTTGAAAGGAAATATTTTGAATATTTCAGTAGTGTATTGTTTTGTTTTACCTAGTCAAAATTACATTCTGCTGATTTTTCGAAGTTCATTTTGAATTTCTTTTATTGAAATGCAAGATTTGGATTATTTCAGTAGTGTTTTGTCGTGGTTTACCATGTCACAGTTACATTCTCTTGATTTTTCAAAGGTCATTTTGGATTTTTTTCGTGAAATACAAGAGTTGAAATATTTCAGTAGTGTTATGTCATTGTTTACCGTGTAAGAGTTACATTCTGTTAATCTTTTAAAGTTAATTTTGAATTTCTTTCATTGAAACGAAAGAGTTGGAATATTTCAGTAGTATTATGTCGTGACTTACCTTGTCACAGTTACATTCTCATGATTTTTCAAAGTCCATTTTGGATTTCTTTCATTGAAATACAAGAGTTGGAATATTTCAGTAGTGTTTTGTTGTGATTTACCTTGTCATAGTTAAATTCTCTTGATTTTTAAAAGTTCATTTTGAATTTCTTTCGTCGAAATGCACGAGTTGGAATATTTTAGTAGTGTCTTGTTTTGGTTTACCTAGTCACAGTTATATTCTCTTGATGTTTCAAAGTTTATTTTGGATTTGTTTCGTTGAAATAAAAGAGTTGGAATATTTATTTAGCGTCTTGTTGTTGTCTAACGTTCCACTGTCACGTTTTCTTGATTTTCTAAATTTAATTTTTGATTTGTTTCATTGAAATGCATGAATTGAGACATTTCAGAAGTGTTTTTTCTTGGTTTACCAAGTCGCAGCTACATCCAATTGATTATTAAAAGTTCATTTAGAATTTCATTCGATGAAATGTAAGAGTTGGATTATTTCAGTAGTGTTTTGTTGTGGTTTACCTTGTCACAGTTACATTCTCTTGATTTTTCAAAGTTTATTTTGAATTTCTTTCATTGAAATGCAAGAGTTGGAATATTTCAGTAGTGTTTTGTCATGGTTTACCATGACAAAGTTACATTCTCTTGATTTTTCAAAGTTCATTATGGATTTCATTCGTTGAAATGTGTTTTGTTATGCTTTAGCTTGACACAGTTACATTTTCTTGATTTTTCAAAGTTCATTGGGATTTCTTTCGTTGAAAAGCAAGAGCTGGAATATATTAGTAGTGTTTTGTTGTGGTTTACCTTGTCACAGTTACATTCTCATGATTTTTCAAAGTTCATTTCGGAATTTTTTTGTTGAAATGCAAGAGTTGGAATATTTCAGTAGTGTTTTCTCCTGGTTTACCTTGTCACAAATACATTCTATTGATTTTTCAAAGTTCATTTTGGATTTCTTTCGTTGAAATGCAAAAGTTGGAATATTTCAGTAGTATTTTGTCGTGGTTTACCTTGTCACACTTACATTTCTCTTGATTTTTAAATGTTCATTTTGGATTTCTTTCGTTGAAATGCAAGAGTTGGAATATTTCAGTAGTGTTTTGTTGCGGTTTACCTAGTCAAAGTTAAATTTTCTTGATTTTTCAATGTTTATTTTGGATTTCTTTCATAGAAATTCAAGAGTTGGAATATTTCAATTGTGTTCTGTTGTGCTCAAACTTGTGTGATTTACATTCTCTTTATTTTTCAATGTTAATTTTTGATTTCATTAATAGAAATGAATGAGTTGGAATATTTCAGTTGTGTTTTGTCGCGGTTTTCCTTGTCGCAGTTACATTCTCTTGATTTTTCAAAAATCATTTTGGATTTCTTTCATTGAAATGCAAGAGTTGGAATATTTCAGTGGTAGTGCTTGTCGTGCTTTACCTTGTCACAGCTGACATTCTTTGAGTTTTCTAAGTTCATTTTGTATTTCTTTCGTTGAAATGCAAGAGTTGGATTATTTCAGTAGTGTTTTGTCGTGGTTTTACCTTGTCACTGTTACAATTCTCTTGATTTTTCAAAGTTCATTTTGAATTTCTTTCATTGAAATGCAAGAGTTGGAATATTTCAGTAGTGTTTTGTTGTAGTTTACCTTGTCACAGTTACATATTCTTGATTTTTCAAAGTTCATTTTGAATTTCTTTCGTTGAAATGCGAGAGTTGGATTATTTCAGTAGTAATATGTCGTTCATTACCATCTAACACCTACAGTCTCACGATTTTTCAAAGCTTAGTGCTAATGTCTACAATCTAAAAGCAAGTGTTGAAATACCTTAGGATCGGTTGTATGTACTTTACAATTCCGCTGTGATTAACTCTTATTTTGACATAGTACATTTTAAATTTCTTTCATTGTATTGCAATATTAAGTTTCGACCATTTCAGTTTTGTTATAGTTTAACTTGTCACAGATACATTTTCGAGTTTTTTCAATACTAATTTTGAATTTCTTTCGGAGAACTTCTATAGATGTATTAGTTCAGGACTTACTGGTCGCGGACTACAAAGTCATATTTACATTCCCATAAATTTTTAAAGTTTCTTTTGATTTTCTATCGGTGAAAATAAATAGTTGTATTTTATAAGTATTGTTTTTTTGTGATTTACCTTGTCACAGTTACATTCTCTTGATTTTTCAAAGCTCATTTTGGAATTCCTTTCGTTGAAATGCAAGAGTTTGATTATTTCAGTAGTGTTTTGTCGTGCGTTACCTTGTCACAGTTACATTCTCTTAATTTTTCAAAGTTCATTTTGAATTTTTTTAATTGAAATGCGAGAGTTCTAATATTACAGTCGACGGTTGTTGTGGTTATCCTTGTCTCTTTTATAATTTCTCGATATTTCAAATTATATTTGATTTTCATTCTTTGAAACGACAGATTTCGACTAGTTAAGGAGGATTTTTTCGTAGTTGACATTGTAACTGTTACATTCTCTAGATTTTTAAAAGCTCTTTTTGAATTTCTTTCGTTGAAATGCAAGAGTTGGAATATTTCAGTAGTGTCTTTGTCGTGGTTTACCTTGTCACAGTTACATTCTTTTGATTTTCAAAGTTTATTTTGAATTTCTTTCGTTGAAATGCAAGAGTTTGAATATTTCAGTAGTGTTTTGTCGTGGCTTAACTTGTCACAGTTACATTCTCTTGATTTTTCAAAGTTCGTTTTGAATTTCTTTCGTTGAAATGCAAGAGTTAGAATATTTCAGTAGTGTTTTGTTATGGTTTACCTTGTCACAGCTACATTCTCTTGATTTTTCATAGTTTATTTTGAATTTCTTTCGTTGAAATGTAAGAGTTAGAATATTTCAGTAGTGTTTTGTTGTGCTTTACCTAGTCACAGTTACATTCTCTTAATTTATGAAAGTTGATTTTGAATTTCTTTCGTTGAAATGCAAGAGTTGGAATATTTCAGTAGTATTTTGTCGTGCTTTACCTTGTCACAGTTACGTTCTTTTGATTTTTCAAAGTTCATTTTGAATTTTTTTCGTTGAAATGCAAGAGTTGGAATATTTCAGTAGTGTTTTTTCGTGGTTTACCTTGTCACAGTTACATTCTCTTGATTTTTCAAAGTTCTTTTTGAATTTCTTTCATTGAAATGTTGGAACATTTCAGTAGTGTTTTGTTGTGCTTTACTATGTCACAGTTACATTCTCTTAATTTATGAAAGTTGATTTTGAATTTCTTTCGTTGAAATGCAAGAGTAGGAATATTTCGGTAGTGTTTTGTTGTAGTTTAACTTGTCACAGTTACATTCTCTTGATTTTTCAAAGTTCATTTTGAGTTTGTTCCCTTTAAATTCAAGATTTGGATTGTTTCAGTAGTGGTTTGTCGTGGTTTACCATGTCACGGTTACATTCTCTTGATTTTTTAAAGTTAATTTTGAATGTTTCTCATTGAAATGCAAGAACTGGAATATTTAAGTGGCGTGATGTCGTGGTCTACTTTGTCACAAGTACATTCCCTTGATTTTTCGAAGCTCATTATGAAATTCTTTCGTTTAAATGTATTTGTTCGATTATTTCAGTAGTGTTTTGTCATGCTTTTACATGTCAGAGTTACATTCTATTTATTTTTCAATGTTAATTCTGAATTTATTTAATTGAAATGCAAGAGTTGGAGTATTTCAGTAGTGTGTTGTCGTAGTTTACCTTGTCACTGTTACAATTTCTAGTTTTTTCAAAGTTTGTATTTCTTTCGTTGACATGCAAGAGATGGAATATTTCAGTAGTGGTTTGTCGTTGTTTACCTTGTCACAGTTAAATTCTCTTTATTTTTTCATAGTTTATTTTGGATTTTCTTAACTGAAATGGAACAGCTGGATGATTTAAGTAGTGTTTGAGTATGGTTTACCTACTCAGACTTATATTCTATTTATTTTTCAAAGTACATTTTGTATTCTATTCATTGAAATTCAAAAGTTGGATTATTTAAGTATTTTCTTTTCATCGTTTTACATTGTCACTGTTACATTATCTTAATTTTTCAAAGTTCATTTTGAATTTCTTTCGTTGAAATGCAAGAGTTGGAATATTCCAGTAGTGTTTTGTGATTGTGTACAATGTCACAGTTACATTCTCTTGATTTTTCAAATTTCATTATGGATTTCATTCGTTGAAATGTGTTTTTATATGCTTTACCTTGACACAGTTACATTTTCATGATTTTTCAAAGTTCATTTGGGATTTCTTTCGTTGAAATGCAAGAGTTGGAATATTTCAGCAGTGTTTTGTTGTTGTTTACCTTCTCAGAGTTACATTCTTTTGATTTTTCAAAGTTCATTTTGGAATTTCTTTCGTTGAAATGCAGGAGTTGAAATATTTCAGTAGTGTTTTGTCGTAGCTTTACCTTGTCACAGTTACATTCTCTTGATTTTTCAAAGTTCATTGTGAATTTTTTTCGTTGAAATGCAAGAGTTGGAATATTTCTGTTGTGTTTGGTTGTGGTTTACGTTGTCACAGTTACATTCTCTTGATTTTTAGAAATTCATTGTGGATTTCTTTTATTGAAATTCAAGAGTTGGAATATTTCAGTAGTGTTTTGTTGTGGTTTACCTTGTCCAAGCTATATTTACTTGATTTTTCAAAGTTCATTTTGGATTTCTTTCATTGAAATGCAAGAGTTGGAATATTTCAGTAGTGTTTTGTTGCTGTTTACCTAGTCACAGTTACATTCTATTGATTTTTCAAAGTTCATTTTTGGAATTTCTTTCGTTGAAATGCAAGAGTTGGAATATTTCAGTAGTGTCTTGTCGTGGTTTACCTTGTCACAGCTGACATTCTCTTGACTTTTCTAAGTTCATTGTTGAATTTCTTTCGTTGAAATGCAAGAGTTGGAATATTTCAGTAGTGTTTTGTCACGGTTTACCTATGTTCTTTGCGTCCTCCAGTTTCCCCTTATTGGAGGGACAATTTATTTTCAAGATGTGTCCTCCTGTTCTTTGCTTCCTCCAGTTTCCCCGGATTGGAGGGACAATTTATTTTCAAGATGTGTCCTCCTGTTCTTTGCGTCCTCCAGGGTCCCCATATTGGAGGGACAATTTATTGTTAAGATGTGTCCTCCGGTTCTTTGCTTCCTCCAGTTTCCCCTTATTGGAGTGACAATTTATTTTCAAGATATGTCCTCCTGTTCTTTGCGTCCTCCAGTTTCCCCTTATTGGAGGGACAATTTATTTTCAAGATGTGTTCTTTTGGGGATGCATACTTTTTTTTATCCAGATTTAGAGCTGTTACTACTCCCTATAATTCATGTGAATGATGATTGTTCAATCTCTCTCTTTCTCTCCCTGTTCCCTCAAGTTGTGTCTCTGTCTCTGTCCCTCTCCCTCTCCCTCTCTCTCTTTCTGTCTTTCTCCTTCTATCTTTTTCCCTCTCTCCCTCTTTGTTATACATCTTCAGTTGATAAACAAGCTGGCTTTCACTTTTTGAGCAACTGAAACGACACTTGAAAGAACAAAGATAAAACAAATCCAGATTCACTTCATTTATTTACTCAGTTATTTTTTACTCGACCCCTTTTGACTGGTACATGATTCGTATTCCTTACGGTTTGACCTACTTAAAATGGTTTCTATTCGCTCACAATTTCAAATTTTATTTATTTTTGTGCTTTATTTTACTTATAATTGAAAATTATCCCTTTATTCCAGGATGTCACGCGGGAAAACAGAGATGTTCAAAACTACTAGAACTGTTATCAATCAGAGGGAAATCACCTTATGAGGTATTTTAATTTAAAAAAGAACAAGAAGTTTTTTTAGATTATACTAAAGAGTGAAGTTAAAACTAAAAGCGAACGAAAATTATCGCTTCGCAGTTTATGCAACGTACATCTGCAAAAGTGGTTCAAAAACCTGACTTGTGGTATTTAACTATATTTGTACAATTATGAAAATCCTGCGCTTTACTGAAAACTGAGATTGCTTTAGCACTTTGAAGAATTTGAGTTGTGTGCTAAATTTATTGATTTAATGGCACATAAAAACCCATTGAAAGCCATATGAATGAGTCTTTTATTTTCTTCAGGGTACTTGAGGACTTTTCTGCCCCTAATACTGTTTTTTGCATTGGTTATGTGTTTTCAGTAAAGCACTAGGGAAATAACACGAGTCAGTTTATTTAAACCACTTTTGCAGATATATTTTGCAAAATCTGCGAAGAAATTTTATCTTTCGTCTTAAGTTTCAACTTCGCTCTTTACTTCCATCAGAACACGTTGTTTCTTCAAAATAAACTTTTGTTAGTTTTTAAGTTCTTTAATATACACAATATAGCTTATAAAGATATAGCTTTGTATAACTTATAGCTTTGACAATAAAGAAGTTTTGTTTTTTTTAAAGGGCGTTGAATATGTTTTTACGTCGCACTTATCTCAAATCTACCGCCAAAAGAAAAAAAAGAAAAAAATGTGTAATTTTGTAACATTAAAAATCCAAGGGGTATATAATGATCGGTATCTTTCAATAGTCACAGATAAAAATTCAATTAGTTATCATTGAAATATTTAGAAATTTTAGATAACTAAAGATCATTAGAAGAATTTTAGATTCGTAGTAAAATTATCTGCTTGTTAGAATTGTTACAATTTTTTCCGCAATGTTGCTAAAAATTCTGAGCTCCTCATTGGAAAGCATACTTTCATTATTTTTGCTTCATGGCCTTAAAGATTTTAGGAGAGCCGATTCATAAAACCACATTATGAAGAATAAAAGGCTAAAACTAGAGAGGTTTCTAAATTCATGGAGACGGTGTATTTCCTCTATCCCAGATGAGGATTCTATGTGTGAGTTAACACGACTGAGCAATTCATGCATCCCTTAAAAGAGCGGGAAAATTAAAGCCCTAAATGTAGAGAATTCAGTTGTTTACACATTTTGAAACTCCTAGGATGTGCTGGAGAAAAAAACAGGATAAAAATAAGACACATAAAGGGGTCAAGCTCTTGTTTGAAATTCCTGAAAATGTAATTTTGTAATTTGATCTTTCTGTTCGGACAAACATGAATAGTCTTTATCACAATTCCTTAACGTGCTTTGATTTTGAGTAAAACATTTTTACTGGTCGTTTTTTTTGTCAAAATTTATCTTTATGACTTTTCACTTACTACGAGGATCGGCAAGGAGAGCCTTCAAGAGGTAAATTTTTAGCATCCGAATAAGGATATTTGGCCATGGAGATGCCTATAGTACATTGTTCGTGCTTCCAATCGTATCCACTCCAGGAATAATATAAAAATTCCCATGGTATCACACGTTACCTTACGATGGCGTCGTCAAGTCAAAGTTATACTAAGCATTAGCTTTCAAATGAGCTCTTAGAAAGCTTTAAGATAATTTCGTAAACCATATTGGCTTGTCTTAACAAAAAAAAAGTGGAAAAAAACAAAATGAATATTTCGGAAGGGCAATCGATTCTCATCTTCATCACTATGAGTCGCTTATCTAGTACTAAACGTGAACATTGTTTTTGTTAACCGTAGATATTTGTGAGTAACATTAGGCTTTTTGACATTAAAAAGCCTATGACCTTAGGCTTTTTGGCTTTTAAAATTTTTATTTTGTTAATTTCTGGTTTTTGTTTTTTCTTGTTTTTTCTGCGTCGTTTGGTTTTTCAGATTTTCTAATTCTACCAATTTTGGTTCTATTTGTCGTTTTTTTTTTTTTGCTTTCCGTGTTGTTGACCTTAAAAAACCCATTCTCGATCTTCATTTCTTTAATTCATTTTTGTCTCAGAAAGCTTTCGACGGTGTTTTGGTAGCATGCTATTTCTAAAAATGTAAAAAAGTACAAAAAATAAGTATTGCTTTTGCTCTTCCAAGCTCTTTTTTTTAAATTTCCAAAAAATTATTTTTTTAATGAACTTTTACTGTTAAGCAAGCATTAAACAAGCTTAGACAAGAGAACTCCCCCTCCCAATATTTTCACCCAATCCGCAACAAGATTTGAGTTGGTAAAATAGTGACACGAAACCCTGCTATTTTACTAGCCCAACTGGGCATCTTTTTTCGGGGAAACTGTTGGTTTTATACCCTCAAGGGTCAAGTTCTAACATTTCTTGCTAAATGAAGTATCTCTGCTGTGTTCTGCCAAATGAAGTACCTCTGCTATGTTCCGGTAAACCTTTAGAAGCTTAACCTTTGGACAAATGAACTTAGAAAAACTGTACCTCGTATTTGAACAAATAAACATATGAACTTAGAAAGGGCATACCTTGTATGTACATTCTTTTTTGAAAATTACTTTTACGTATTTATCGTCTAGTCCAGTAGTTTTAACCGATTCTGGGTCATATAACGTAGCCAAATAACCTAGGCATTTGTTTACCTAGAAGAAGTTTATAAGGTCATCAACTGGGCATCTTTTTTCGGGTCATTCTCAAGTCATACTTTTTAATAATGAAAAATATTGTCTGAATGCATACTATCATGTTTCTTTTTACTCTTCATTAATCAAAAAAAATTTCCACAAAATAAATTTTACATAGAATAGTAAAGAACTACGTTAAACCGAAAACGAGCGGATATAAAGTAAAATAATTTTGCAAGCGTAAAACTACCACAATCACCATCAATAAATAAATGAAACCCAAAACGAATAGAAATTACAATAAATAACTGACTTAGACTCCAAAAGAGCAGAAATTAGCACGAGTAGGACTGAACCCCCCCCCCCATTCCTTCTAAAGACCCGAACACTTTTTGCACTTTACTGAAAGCTAAATACATTTTAAAGATTTTTGCTTTTTTAATTTAAATAAATAAAAAATTATGTACATTAAACTGTCAATCCACATTAATTTTTTTCAGCATAGCACAAATTATGTTTTGATCTTCAGAAGGTTTGAGAGGGGGAGGGGGTCAAGTACGTCTCTTTGACTCCCTTTTGACGCCCTTTTCATCTTAATACTCTTAGCCCTACAAGTAATTGCAATAGAAGTAGCAGTTGGAGTAATTTAGTGGTAGTATTAGTAGTAATAGCAGTGATAGTAGTATTAGTAGTAGCATGCAAATATTGTTTTTGATCAACAAATAAACCTTCAAATCGGGATAAACCCTTTATTTAGACAGTGAAAAAACAAGTACAAAAGTCCAGATATTTCGCTCACATATACAGTGACCATTTCCAGTAGAAATACTAAATTAATAAATTTGAAACTAGCATATTTATACAGAACGAAATAAATAACTTTTTGGTTCATTCGCAAAATAATGAGCTCCCGGATTATTGAATTGAATTATTGGATTTATTGAAAAAGACAAAACAAGAAATATAGCACTGAATACCAAAATTAATGGTAAATTAGACATAAAAATAACAAATACTTCAATATATTCTCCCCCGTAAGGCTCTATGGCCAGGAAAAAAACAGGGGAGAAACAAAACTAAAAATATAATTATACAAAAAGATTCATCAAACATTTTTAAAATAATAAATTCACATCACCAAACCAAACAATACCCCCTCCCACCCCCCAAAAAAAAATCCAAGCTAGGTAAGAGAGTAAGACATGAATCCACCCACACAAAGAAAATACAAAACCAATCAGGAGACATCAACTCATCGAAGAACCGGGAAATAAAAATAATTATTTATAAGAAAATCTCTAACACACTTTTTGAAGATGCCAAACGAGTGGCAGCCCCACGCAGACTCTGGGAGAGTGTTCCAAATCATATTACAAGCTATCAGAGGGTTAAAGTCGGACGGTATTGACGGAGTATAAGGTATCTGTAAATTATTGGAAGTGCGGAAAAAATAAGTCGATTGCTCGGAAATAAAAGATATATTATTGCATAGGGCAGCAGGAAGCTGGTTATGTAAACTGAAAAAATTAAAAGAAACACAAGACAGAAAATAGAGAGATCTCAAGTCAGCCAAGGGTTTAGTATGGAACAGTTAGTATCCTGTATAGGAGTCCTTGCTTTGTCATGTAGTTTTGAAATTGGCTTCAGTGATGAGGGAAAAGTTGACATTCAAATACTAGAACAGTATGAAACATAAGGCTGAACTAGGCTGTAGAATAGTAGTATAAGTATTGACCCTGGAAAAATGTGTTTCAATTTTTTAAAGATCCCGAGGCTTCTAGAGACTTTCATTTTAATGAAGTTAATATGAGGCTTGAAAGAGAGATTTTCATCAAGCAAGACACCTAGGAATTGAACTTAATGATCCCTTGGCCTATTAAGGGAGCCTCTTGATACATGTATTTCCTTTAAACCAGAACAAGCCATTGAAACTCTTGAGAAAATAAGAAAACATGACTTTCCAACATTTAAGGCAAGATAATTAGCATCATACCACTGAGTAACTCTTTCAAAAAGGGCAATCATGTTTGAACGGAGATCGGACTCAGTTCTACCGGCTGTGCCAAGAGTACTGTCATCAGCAGAAGCTATAAGTGTATCAGAGAAAGACGAACTCTTGTCACAATTAGTGACAGATATAGGTTTACAAGGACGACAGCATGTTATATAATTTAGATCTTAAACCACATTTATAAGGTCATTAACGTAAATTAAAATAAGTATCAGCCCAATCACAGGTCCTTGGGGAACACCAAACTATTTCAGACGGGTTGGAAAAGAGAGGATCAACCGAGATAACTCGACCAGATAGATATGATAGAAACCAAGAATAAGTACTCCCTCGGATTCCAATATGGCATAGTTTCCAAAGAAGAATATTGTGTGTTATTGAATGAATCAAATGCTTTTGACGAGTCTCGTAAGAGCAGAAACGATGACAGGAAGAATGAACTTGACAACCTTAGTAGAAATACAGTCTGGGCCAGAGGATGAAGAGCTTTTCAAATCATTGACAATTCTGGCTAGTTCAACTTCATAGATAGGCTCCAAAGTCACTGATTTAAGACAATAAGGTCCAAGATAAGACCTAAAATCATCTAGAGAAGAAGGACTTACAGAAGAGACTGTAGTTTTCTCGATATTAGCAAAGTAAGAAGTAAGTGCGTCTTGCACTTTCAGCTCACTCTCTACGATTTTAACATCAATCGAAACACTTAAAGAGACAGAAGGTGGCTGAGAATATGGCCTGATAACAAAATTGATTACTTGCCATGTTTTCTTAATGTATTTATTGCACGCAGAGAATTTGTTATAATAAAATGACTATTTGGCCTTCCGGCAAAGCAAGTTTTAAACTCTTCTATAAGCTTTAAAAATTTGAAGTCGATAATCGCGTGAAGATGGCTAAGAGGAACTGTAAGCCTTCCAAAGGTTATTTTTTTTTCTTCCAGCTCCTAAGGAGGCCAGGAGTCATCCCAAGATTCAAAGGGTTGTTCTCTTCGATCCCGGATTAAACTGGAATGCATAACAAGTATCCAATATAATTTCTTTCAAAGAGTCATAAAAATAATTAAAAAGTGAATCTACATCAGGTTCATTTTCAAAAATACCCCACGAATTATATGCCAACCACGATCTAAGAAGAGCCAACTCCTGATAATTAATTTTTAAAGACGAAAAATGAGCTCCCTGGATCCTCTTAGGTAATGAGTCAGAAAAATCATAAACGGAAAAAACAGGTAAATATCACTGATCAATACAGAATTTTGCACCAAAGTCAACGATGAAAAACATTATCAAGCAGAGAAGCAGTAGTATCAGTTATGCGAGTTGGAATGCATGCTATTGGTAATGTGTCACAGGCAAGCATAGCTGAGAGAAAACCCAAGGAACAAGATGACCTCCAGGCGCACAAATTAATATTGAAGTCACCCATAATGACAAGTTCACATGAATGTTGTTGGATTGCTTCCTAAACCTCATCAAGAATCTGAAAGAAAGAGGGAACAGACCCGCTGAGATACCGGTATATATTGCCAACAATCAGAGGTTTAGTTTGGGTTTTAATCTTGATAAACATGGATTCGATAATCCCTTCTTCATTTCTTGATAGGTCATATCTTACAGAGTACTTATGATATTCCGAAACATAAACAGCAAGGCCACCTTTAGCCATCCTACTACGGTTCAAATATTTCATCTTATACCCAGGGAGATGCAATAGAGATCAGTTTTCGAATCGAGGAAAGTCTCACAAAGACCAATAAAATTGGAGTGGCCACTACGTACTATTTGTTTTTCATCAAATGAAGAGCAAATACCTTGAATTTAGCTGAAGCACAGAAAAACTACCACTTCGTTTGGAAACTTCATCTAAATCCGAAATATACTTACTAACAGCTGAAAAATGGGAATTTGGTGTTAATTTATTATACTGACCTATTGAATTATTTATTAGACTAAGAACATCAATTGGATTACTTTGAAGCTGAATTAGTCGCTCACCCAAGGAGAGGATGTCACCGGAGGTACATTCAGGCAAATTCAAATTGCCATCAAACTAGGATTCATCACATACCACCCATCCCCCAGCTTGGAATAGCCCCATTTTTTAAACAAACAAAACAGAAAAAGAAACAAACAACGATAGAACATAGAACAAAAACATTAAAATTTGTTTCATGTTGAATGAATTTTTCTAGAAGCGGTGGCTTCGTTAGAACACTACCATTAATGTTCCAGAAAAAAATTCGGATCGTAGAATCAGTCATTTATTAATTATGGCTTGTGCGTCTGGACACTTAAGCGCGTATGAAGGCTGGTCAGCTGAGCCATATAGGCCTCACTTCATAGGTTTCTTGCACGGATTGTCTTTAGCTTTTGGATGATCACCAGAACATCATGCACATTTGGGAGGATTCTTACACAATTTCACGATGTGACCGAATTGTTGACAGTTATAACATTGCATAGGCAGAAACTTAAACTCGCTAATAGGTAGGCGCTCATATCCAACTAACAAACATTCACGAGAGGCTTGTTCGAGATGTGCCTTTTCAGTAAATTTGAGCCGAAAGGAGCGCGTTCTACCTAGCTGCTTAGCTTCAGAGCAGTTTGCTGCTGGCTGAATAAGATCATCAGATGTAAGGTTTTCAGGGGTCCGGCGAACAATTCCAAAATATGATGGGCTATTCACTTTGGCATTCGAAGATCAATCATGATCGTTGAGAGCCTGTGCTACTGACTGAGCAGCATCTTTATCAGACAAAATAAACCTCCAAGCATCCTTACGGGGCTTTAATTCAATAATACGATAACTACTATTGCCATAAATTTTACCAAGAAAGTCTTTTCATGATACGGGATCGTCAAAATCTTTGGGTGGGTTCTTCAAGACTACTGCTACTGCCCAGGTTGGATTTGAAGCCGGGGACGACCCGTTTTGTGACGAACTAACATTAGCCTTGAGCATTTTAGAATCAACTAGATTATTAAACTTTAGGCATAACTCATTGATTTTCGAGTAAGTGTAGCAGTTGTTTCACCGGGCACTACAGGCACCTCATCAGGTTCAAAATTAACAAAACGGGGTAGGACCACTTTACGCTCATCACAGAGATCAAGACATCTAATCATATCTCCGACATTATCAAACATCTTAGACAGCAGGTTAGGTCTATCTGTAGAACGTGTAGAAACGGCAGCTTTAGTCCACAACAATTTTTTCGCTTCAAGTATCAAATAAGTGGCAAAAAATTCACAAGCAGTTTTCGCAATATCAATACAAGCAATCCCGCTTTTCTTGCTCGAAACAAGAAATTTATAACTGCATTCCGAATCAGTTTCCCGCCCGTCATCGCGGAGTGAAATGAAACGATTAGACGCGACAAGACAAAAGTCTGTGGGCGGGACTAGGTTAGTGTTATTAATAATCCAGAAGAGTTCAAAATTGACCGGATATTATTAAAAAAACAAGCTTATAGCAGAGCTTTGAATTTAAATATTTCACAATTTCTGAGGTAAAAATAGCTTACTGATTAAATAAAGTCATAAAATATCCGATTTAAGCCAGCTATATACACTTTGAACTCTGATTCACTAGATTATTTTCAGAGAGAGTTCATTGACAAAGTTTATTCAAAGTCTTGATGTAAATTTCCTTCTTTAATCTTGCCAAAGTGTAAAACAAATTTCCAATGAAGGTGGCCAAGCCTTCCCGTGTCTTCTAATTGCAAACCAAAGTATAATCACCTACGGAACAAGTACTAACAAAACTCTCCAAAAGTGACCCCGCGTACCTCAGCGCCTCTAGACACAAAGTGCTGTACTACTTAATCGCTCCGAGCCAAAGTATTTTGCTACGAGCCAATAAATTATGCTAGAATTCAGGCGACGTGTGACCGGGAAAGTTGTATTGTATTGTGTAACTACGATTTTTAGTTGCCAGGTTCGTATGGGTATGGAATCGTCTCCGGAGACGCGGACAAAGGGTCGCTTTTTTGTGTGGAGAGGATAGGTTTTGTGAGTACTTGTTCCGTAGGTGATTATACTTTGTTGCAAACCAAATGTTGAGTTCATAGTTGTTTACTGGGTTGGTTTCATTTCCCATATATACGACGTATTTTCGACGTAACACATTTAATTAGGTGTTGTTTTCTTAGACCACACTGCCATTCTATGACGAACAAATAAACCTTCAAACACTCTTTGGCAAGATTAAAGAAGGAAATTTACATCAAGACCTTGAATGAACTTTGTCAATGCACTATCTCTGAAAATAATCTAGTAAATAATCCGAAAGTTCATTATTTTGTGAATGACCCAAAAAGTTATTTATTTTGTTGTGTGAAATATGCTATATTCAATTTTATTAATTTAGTATTTGTACTGAAGACGGTCGCTGTATAGAATAGAATAGAATTTATTGACACAAAAGCCCAAAGGGCCGTGGTCATAAAAACAAAGACACTTTCATACAAACATAAATTGGCACAAAAGTATAATCTAGGCTAATGAACTATCACCCTCATACATAATCTTCGACTTTTGTACATGTTTTTTCACTGTCTAAATAAATGGATTTATCCCCATTTGAAGGTTTATTTGTTCGTCGTGAGAACGGCAGTGTGGTTTAAGAAAACAACACCAAAATAAAGGTGTTACGTCGAAAATATGTTTTTATCAATTGATGTTCCCCTTTAAGCATTCTTTGAAAGATCCAACTTAATACCCAAATCTATTCTTGAGTTTCGCCCTTTTGACAATCTGCATGCACATAGTGTGTTTCTATTTAGTTCAAATTTCCTCTCAATATTCTCTCAAATTTTCGCCTTCTTACGCTTAGCCTTAATTGTAGGCTACTACTATCATAGTAGTAGTGGTAGTAGTAGGAGGAGTAGTAGCAGTAGTAGTGTTATATTATCATTAGCAGTACTAACAGTAGTAGCATCAGTATTAACAGCAGTAGTAGCATGTACATGTTGCCTAGTGGTCATTCAAACATCCCCCACATGATGCTCCGGAAGTTTCATCTTGATATGGTAAGCCCTTCCAAAAAAGTCTCACCTGAATACCCTTCGTCTTTTTGGAAAGTAAAGGTCAAAATGCCAACCTTTCTCAATAACATGTACTATGCATAAAAGGGCACATGTACTGTGTCCTAAGGACTATGAGGGGGGTTGACATCCCCAATAGCATAATTACTGGCCCTTTCAACTATCCTGAAAAAATAGTTATATCAAAATTTTGATTGGATGTGTTTGGGGAAATGATGGGCGGGGGGGGGGGGGCTGCCCTCCAATCACTTTTAACTCTTAAAAGGGGCACTCGACCTTTCAATTTTCAATCAAATGTGCTCCTTTCGAATCTTTTACGACAACACAGTGCCTTATGTACAGTGCCTTGGTCAGAAAAAAAAAAATTAATACATTGTTCCCACTTCACTCTTTGCTTAGATAACGCTATTTTGCTTCCTATGAAATGCATTTGAATGTGACGCCATTCACTGCATTTTTTTTTTTTTTTTTTTTATTATTGCTCTAAAGTATGGTTAGTCGAAGGGTGCACATCCTGCATATGACCCACCAACATATTACCTCATTCCACCGGTGGGGCCTGCGCCCCACGTTGAAGAATAATGACTTACTTACTTGACTTAAGGCTCCTGCCGAGGGTTCGGCGTAGAGAACGATGAGACTAGGCGCCTCCAGGTTGACCTATCGCTTGCCAGGATCGCAGCTTCTTCCACCGGGATGTGGGCTTGGGTAAGGACTTCATTGGCTTTGTCTTTCCACCTAGTGTGTGGGCGTCCTCTGGGTCGTTTCCATCCGTATAGGGTGGGATCGAAGTCAAATGCGACCCGTGCTGGGGCGTCGCGTGGCATGCGAAGGAGGTGGCCGTACCACCGAACAGTACGCTGGGCAAGCTGCGTTGAGAATATCCCAGTTTTTTTTTATAGAATTTTTCTATTCTCCTGGAGAGTTCCAAAACTCTAAGATGTTTTCGCTGTCTATCTTCGTTACCTTTTCAACAAACTAGATTTTTCTCATTAATATCATAATCTTATATACAGCATCCCCGAATGGAAATAATATACGGGCCTTTCACATAATTTTCTTGTTCAATTTTCTTTCACATACGACACATCCAACCCTCCAGAAAACATCCTCTAAGAAATGCGTTTATTAGTACTATAATCATTAGGATTTACATCCTAGGGTGCAATATATTAGGTAGAGAAAACTCACATCTTCAATATTTCTTTTCAATCTCCTGAAGTTTTTTTTGTTCTCCTGAATTATTTGTAAAAACGTAGCTACCACGTTGCCGCTGTGCATCGCCGATCTTCTTTTAACAAACTTCATTTTCTTCATCGGTACTGTAATTCAAAATACAGAAACCCGAATAAAAGTAAATCCAGGCCTATAACACATTTTTGTTCTCATTTATCTCCACTACCACCACCAGAACAAATCCTTTGAAATACGCTTGCTGATCCGAAAATCACTACAATGGCCACCATATGCTCGGAGCAATTGGGTCAAGAAAACTTCATGTCTTGAATTCTTCCTTGGTTCTAGGCATTTATCCCCCTTGAAAAACCTCCTGGAAAATACCCCCACGGAAAACACCCCCTCTCCGTGGAAAACACACTCCCGGAAAATACCCCCCCCCCCCCGGAAAATATCATCCGCGGATAATTGGGTTTTCCAAATTTGAGAATTTTATTTGAGTTGTGTTTTTTTTTTTATTTCGTTGGGAAATGCTAAGCAAAGGCAAAACAAAAAATGTACAGACTTAAAAACTTAGAAAAAAACGCAAATCCATTTTTGCTGAAAAGACTTCCATATGAACTTCTACAATTTTTGGCAGTAGCGGGCGCCAAATTAAATAAAAGAAGAAAAAAAGCGGGCGAAAAATCATAAAAATTAAGCTAAAACATATGGCACCAAAAAGTTTAACAAGGTTTGTCTTCTTTGAAAACATAGTTGTCTTTGGGAACCAACAAATTCTTATTGTTTAGGTTTTCACGGAAGAAAGCGTTGTCAGGCTTCTTCCGGAAGCAACCGTTGAAAAACGAGTTAGTTTTTCTTATCTTCCAAGTGTAAAACTACCACAAATCCCCATTAACCAATAAATGAAACCCAAACCGAACAGAAATTACAATAGATAACCTAGTCGAACTCAAAACTAGCAAAAATTAAAAAGAGTAGGGCCGACAACCCCCATGTCTACTCAAGACCAGAACATAATCTGCACTTTACTAAAAAAATAATAATAATAACCGTAGATTTTCAGTTTAGTATACATATTCGGATATTTAATCCTTGGGAACTAGAACTTCTAATTTTCAACCAAATGAGCCTCCTCTAAAGTCAAACATCTATCCCTTCCATAAAAATCTAAAATGCCCCTGGGACATAAATTAAGACCCTTGTCCCCAAGCTCTGGGGGTTTGTTTCAACCCCGAAAACCATGTTATATGATGTTTGGATAATTTTGAATAAAATGGCTATCTCAAAATTTCTATTAGTTGCATTTAGATAAAATAAGATGTGTGTGTATGGGGGCGGAGGGGGAGGTAGCTGCCCTCCGATCACTTTGACTCTTAAAAAGGGCACTAGAAGTTCTGATTACCAATCCAATCCATGCTTGAGGAAATGATGGGCGTGGGAGGGAGGGGGTAATTTTCCCTCCAATTAGTTTCGACTATTACAACTGGCACTAGCCCTCTCAATTTCCAATCGAATGAGCCCTTGTTTCTACGACAAATCCTTTTATACGAAGTGCCCTGGTAAAAAAAAAAAAAATAATAACGATAATATATTGTGCCAACATCGTTCTTTACTTAAGTAAAGAACGCTGCCTATGGTAGTCTTTTTCATAAGTTTTTTTTACATCTTATTGTTTTTTTTTCGATTAGACTCCATCATTTTTCATTTTTCTATATGCTCCGGAGGGGGGCATCTTTCGCGGGGGTTATTTTCCAGGGGGGAGGTAAACGCCAGCCACCGTTTCCTTTCAGTCCTGTGAAAACCATGTTGCCGATCAGCGATATTTTCAACGAACTTCTATATTGCATTAGTCCCGCGCTCAGAGAACAACAAAAAGAAAGACTGATCTTTGATGCACTATTGTGGCATTTACCCCTCTCCAGCCCCCCCATACAATTTTTTGCCTAAGAATCATAGCGATGGAATTATTACTTTCCAGGCTATTAGGCCGAGACTGCTTCATATCTTTAATTTCCACTGAGTTTTGAAAGCATATGTTTTCAAGAAACTGCATTTTGAGGAATCTCATACACTCCTTTTTCAACATGCTGTGAAACATCTTGTAATTTCTCTGCTTTAAAAAGAAGGATACTTTAAAATAGAAACCACAGATATAATTGGAAAAGAAATACAGAATTCAATTTCAAACCGAAACAAACCCAACACCATTTTTTAAAGGAATACATTTAACACTTTATTCTTAGAAAAGAACACACGCTCTCTATTTGTTTATATTTTTGCCAATATTTGGTTGATAAACCTTTGATTTTTTTTCTTTGTGAGAATTTTATGAGGTTCGAGGAATTCAGCAGTGGAAATGGTAACAAAACACCATGCGGCAGAGGATTTCAAATTGTACTGATGAATATAGTGAAGAGAATAGCTTAACAGATTAAGATACATACATTAATTTAGATTAGTTTACTTAAAAGATTATTGTATTAATTTAGATTAATTTAGAGATTAGTTATTAGTTTATACACAGATTAATTTATTTAAGAGATTAATCAAATAAAAGATACAGAGCTCCCAATGAAGTTTAATGTTGGTTTTATAAATAGCTATGTAAAAGACTTGGTACTGTTAATTTTCTCATATTAAATTAATTCATTGACTAAAATTAGATTATTCATAAAAGATAAAGGAAACATATTGCAAGTGACATTTTGTTCTCTATTGCATTTGTATATGATGATATTATTATTATTATTTCTTGTTAATTTTCCCTTTTATTATTTTTTTGCATTTTCGTTACTTTGTTTAGTGAATGTAAAGATACTGAAATGAAACTGTGCATATGTCGAGCATTCAGGTTTGGGTACACCCAAAAGCTTTAGCTTATTTGTATGCAGCATTTTAAAATCATTTTAATTCAATCCATACAAAGAATAATGTGCAACACATCAAAAGCACAGCTTGCAACAATGGACTATTACAAAAGGGAATGCTTTAAAAAGTAAAGCAATCAAATATACATAAGGTTTCGATTATTTCATTTCTTCTGGGATAATTTTATGGAAATATTTTTAATCTTTTTTTTAGGTCATGATCGCGTGAAGACAGTTCTGATGGAATTCGATTTTTACCAGAAAAAATTAATTTATGGTGATATAGAAAATATTTCAATTGTTATATCAGTCGATAATAAAAATTCTCCCTTATGTAAATCATTCTGTATAATAATTTTTGGCCATTAATTTTTCAGTTAGTATTAAATTGATAATGCAGACGAGGAACCAATGGAAGGTAAGTTAAAAAAAAAATCAAACAAAAAATCTAATGTCAATTTCTAAATTGGCGGTAGAAACAAATCAGTGTGAGTTAGAGAGGCTTATTTAAAATAATCGCATGGAAAATTTACTGTTGGCGTGGGAGTTGAACCCAAGATTCTTTGATGATTAGCTGGAGCTTTAACCTTGGAAATACAGACGCAACTGGTGAACCAGGTTTTGTGTGTACGGTTGGAACCTTCGGCTAGCCACCGGAATATTTTAGGCTAACTACCAGGCCAGGAGTTATTTTTTATGGAATTATTCATAATTTTTAAATTAAAGTCACAGTCTCGCTTAATGTATACATATAATCTGGGCTATAAATATAAATATATATATATATATATATATATATATATATATATATATATATATATATATATATATATATATATATATATATATATATATATATATATATATATATATATATATATATATATATATAGACCCTGGTGCCGTGCCGGCGGATCGACCGAACGCCGCCGCCGAGAGGCCCGGTCGAATGCTGCCGAAGTGTCGTAACGCCGCCGGCATGCCGCAGGCGCGCCACCGTCGAAAGAGGCGGCGGCGTTCGGTCGACTTTAAATTAATTTTGGGGCAATTCTTTATTGCGTCAACCCCAAAGTCGGAGCTTTTCTTTCTCGTGTGGTTTAGTATTTCGATTTTCCTGATTAAAAATCAAGCAGGGCTTGCACTATCCCCGAATTTTTGGGTATTTCCCCGAAAATCTATGCATCACCCTGAAAAAATTTGGTTCCCCGAATCCCCGAAAATCACGAAATCACGGTGCCACCCCTAGCGATTTATCACCAGTGACTTTCCCTGCCAAATATTGCTTTGCATACCACAATTCTTCACTACTCTCTTGTTCATTAATTTTTGTCTCTTTTGTTACTTTGCATAAAAACCAGACAGATGAAATATGCAATTGCAAATATTTCAATATACACAGTTCTTCATATGATAATTATGAAATTGAGAATTAGTTTGAAAAATGCCGGAGAAATTTACATTGAAATTACTATATTGATAATCGTGACAAATACTAGAGATAGGAATTAAATGAAGTTGGTCCAAAGAGAAAATTCCTGAAGTCCCATATAGGAAGTCCCCTGAAGAGTTATCCAAGGATGACCAAGATTCAGGAACTTATTATGGAAATTCGCTACTCTGGTGTGAACTGCCAAAACGTGGCCTATCAGTCCGAATCTACTGACCGAATACCGGCTTTTGGACCAAGCCCAAGCAAATATTTCCCATATTTAAAATAAATTGTGCGCAGCTTTTTATTCTCTGTCTGTATAAAACAATCACAAAAGGGAGAAATGTAGAGAATTTTGGTGAAACAAACACATTATAATCGGCCAAGGTAAGCAAGCTTTTGAACAGGTTTGATTTCCGTATCACGTTTGATTCTAGCATAACACGCGTATCCTCAGGCGATATTATATAATTATTAACTAAAAAAACAAACAAAATTTTTCAACTAAACCTAAAGAGTGACATTAAAACTTAATTCGAACAGAAATTATTATGTGTAGGATGGTTCTAATTTAACGACCTTTAGGGATCGTTCTTAGAGAATTTTGATGACAAGTCAAACTTTAGCGTAAAGAGCAAGGTATTAAGGAGGGAGCAACACCCCCCTATACGGGATAATTTCTGTTTGTTTCAAGTCTTAATGTTGCTCCATACTTTCAGTTGAAAAACTTGTTTTTCTTATTTAATTTCTGACCGCTTTTTAAATAATGCCGTGAAATCTGGCTCACCTCCATAGAGAGTTTCCTTTCCCCACGGAAAATCCCTCCATGGAAATTTCCTCCCGCATAAAATATCCCTCCCGCCAGGTAAATTCACCCCAGCTATACCATTCTCGCTGAAAGTTCCTGCTGGAAAATTTATTGTGGACGACCCGCCTGAAAAGTCCGCCTGGACGATTCTCAAAAAGCTTTTATTTAAAGCGACTTTAATTTATGATTATTTTTCATATCATGCCGGAAATTCCTCCCCTTGGAAAATTTTTCTCGGAAATCCCCCCCCCCCCGAGGAGAAGATACTCCCGTAGAAAGTTTTGTTTAGGCATTATTTTTGAGTACTTTTAAATAAAATAGAATCCAGACAAAAAAAATAATGAAAGTGTCCTTTTAAATGGTCGAGCTAAATTGAAAGTTATAGAAATATTTATTCTGAGAAATTATTTACTTTTCATCGCGTGTAAAATTGATATGTATATTGATTTTCTATTTTATTTATACGCTATGTCGAATAAAAACGAACTCATCGGAAAACGTATTTTTTGCAAGTGCAAATAGGACTTAAACCTGTAAAGTTGGAAGGGGGAGGAAACCCACTCTTATTTGCAGCAATTTATGTTTCTGTTTTGTTTTAACTTATTATTTATATATTAACTCCAAAAGAAGTAAGCTTAAGCTTAAACTTGTCGCTTACTACAATAAAGGTAAAAAACACTTGTGTTTTGTCAATTACCCTTATGTCAAACTTTAGCCTTAGTTAGGGGTTTTACAAATAGCCTCTGAAATTCTGCAGTTGAGACTACGATTGTTTTTTTCACCGAGTCAAGACTTGGCTCGTTTGTACGTCAAATCAAAATCCAGACTATACAAACGTATTTGCATCGAATCAGGACTTTTCTCCTTTTCTCCTTTTCTTTTACATTACTTTTGTATCTTTCTTTTAGCTGCTTTTCTACAGCTTAGACTTAACTCGATTTTGTAACGGATTAAGTGGCAATACAAGCCCAGTTTACTGGGCTTCATGTTTTTTTTGTTGATTTAAAAAAAAAAAAATTATGTCTCAATTGCAAAAAAAATACCTGTTTTGGTGTTGATTCAGAACTTACCTCGTTTTTGCTTGTTTTTCAATCGGGTCGGACTTTCGCTTGGAATTAGCAAGTTTTTACGCTTATATTTAAATTTATGATTTAGTTCCAACTTAAGTTATGTACAATTAGTCAACGCTGCTGCTTTGAATTAATAAAGAACGATTGATTTTTCATTTATTATTTATTCCTGGCAACTTCGTATGGAAGGAATGACCGTAAAAACTTTATAGGAGGCTTATTCAATCTAAAACCAAAAGTTCTAATACAATTTTTAAGGAAATGTATTAGAGGGCAGCCGGTTCCCTACAACGACCTTTTTGGCTCCCCGGGCACACTTGTAACTCCCAATGGCATCAATGGAAATTTTCTTGAAATATTTTCTTGAAATATTTTTTTGAAGAGTCCACTTTTCTTGTAATATTTGAAATATCCTATGAAACTCCTATTGTCGATAAAATAGTGGGAACAGTCCTAAATTATGTAATTTACAAATTGTCCGCAGATAGGATTTGGTAGAAAAAAAAGGCGAGTAAGTTTGTTTTTGGCTGTCTGATCAAATTTAAACTCTTGGTTATTCTTTTTAAGCCATGGAGACTTTAAAGCTTTGTAAGAGAGGGGCAGGTTGTTTAATATGCATCATTTAGCCAAAGGGACCCTAATATATAAAAAAGTTAGGCTGGGGGCAAGAACCAACCAAAAATTGGGCCCAAGAATGGGCCAGAATCCTTGTTTGTTCCGATAGGATTGCAACTTGTATTCAGACAAGAGTCAAGATACCAAAATGCATAGGAATTAGAAGATACTTGGTATGCCCGGAAATGGGATCCAAAAGCAGGCCAAAATGCTTTACTTTCTAGCAGCCAGAGACTTATATCCGTGAATTCCAGGGCCAAGAGGATCTTATTGCACAAAAAGAAATGCAAAAAAAGAATTTTTTACCCAAAAAGGGCCAGAAAAGGAACAAAAAATCCTTTGTTCCAAACGACTCAAGATTTGTATTCCGAAGTTCGTGGATTATACAAAAAAAAGATTTTATACAAGTATACAAAAATAATACAAACGATACAAAAAAAAGATTTAAGTGATTGATAACACAATACATGGCAAGGCCGTATCCAGGGGGGGGGTTTACCCGGTTTGAACCCCCCCCCCGAAATTTTTGACCGAGTCGAAAATTAGTCTAAAAAATACCTGTAAAGACAAAACCTTACCAGAAAAAAAATATGCTCCCACACTAAATCCTATTGCATTTTGTGGGTTAACAGTTCTGATCAGCTTACGCAATTAGGTAACCGTAGGTAACCCCATGTTCACCTGACCTTGCATAGTAAATCAGGGTTAATAATATGCGCTCTGATCAGCTTACGCAATTAGGTAAGCCCATGTTCACCTGACCTTGCATAGTAAATTAGGGTTAATAATATACGCTCTGATCAGCTTACGCAATTAGGTAACCCCATGTTCACCTTGACCTTGCATAGTAAATTAGGATTAATGGACGCTCGAGGTATGGTATAAGAGAGTGCAAGATTGTCAGTTCAGTTCAATTTCGGACTTGGCTAAGTTAAGAGCGATTTTCAACATGAAGAGGAAGTGTGACATTACGTCGTTTTTCGCGCCCAAGCGGACCAGGGATGTTTCTGACAGTGGCATTAGCGGGACGTCTGCGGAGCATTCATCTAAACCTGTGGATCTGAAGGGCACTGGAGCCCTCATTGAAGCTTCTGAATCACGCACACTGGAACCAACCACGACGCAACACGCACCAGCCCAGTCTTTGTCGTTGTTTGCAAATGACATCGGTCGTTTTGTCAACAAATCATCCAGTCTCGATTCAAATTCTAAACTTAATTTGCTGAAGAGCCCTTGGACTCCAGATGTCTCCTACATGTTTCAAGTATCAAAAAAGAAGAATCTGAAGTTTCAGTTAACTTGGCTCACTCGTTTCAGTTGGCTGTCCTACTCTCCATCTGAGGACGCTGCTTTTTGCAGATTTTGCGTTCTGTTCTCGTCAGAGACAGCTAGCAAAGGCTGCCAATAGCGCTTGGGGAATCTAGTCACCAAACCATTCTGGAACTGGAAGGATGCAATAGAGTGCGTCACAGCTCACCAACAAGCAGAGTTCCATAGAAACTGAATCATATCGGCTGAAAACTTCATTTATGTCTTGTAGAAATGGCAGGACAAAATCTTGCACCAACTAAACGCGGCGAGGAAAGCGCAGGTTCAAGAAAACCGCCAGAAGTTGCAACCAATTGTTGAGACGGTGATATTTTGTGAGCGGCAACAACTTGCCCTTCGTGGTACCAACGATTCCGGCCCCATTTAGGAAATACTTCAATTGCTTTCACGGCTATTTTTGATGAGGTCCAGCGTTTTGCCAGTTACTTAGGACTTGGGATGACTCGTCCAACGACGAAAGGTGACTGGAGTATGCGTACAGATGATCACGACATTCTCAATCCATACAGAATTTTTCTTTTTATTCCTTTCCTGGACCACTTCATTTCCGAGCTGAAACAACGATTTGTGCTTCACCAGAAACTTCCAAATCTGTCAAATCTCAGCGTCCTTTCTCCTGCCAAAATTGTTTCTGTCGATCTGAAGGCATTAAACCTGGAGTCATTGGTTGAATTATATGGCGATATTCTTTCCGAGCCAGACTGTCTGAAGCAAGAAATTGAGCTATGGCGCATCAAGTGGGAGAATGTTCCGGTATCAGAGAGGCCTACTTGTGCTGTGTCTTCGCTTCAGGCATGCGACGTTACCTTTTTTCCAAATATTTTTCTTCTTCTGGCTGTTCTTGCGACGTTACCGGTTAGCACTGCTACTCCGGAAAGAAGTTTCTCAACGCTCAGAAGGCTCAAAACCTGGCTGAGAAATTCAACAGGAGAAGAACGATTGAGTGGCTTAGCCCTCCATGCAGTCCATAGGGACGTTGACATCTGCCCTGACAAGGTCATCGACATTTTTGCAGGGAAGAAAAATCGTCGCCTGGATTTGTTTTATAGATATTCGCCCTTACTTTTAGCTAAAAAAAAAAAACAACTAAAAAGTATATAGACTACTTCGAGCCTACTATTTTGCTTATTTTTGCGCAAAAAAAAAAAAGCTTGTAGCATTCAAAATTATTTAAATACTTTTCTTTTTTTTTCTTTACTAAAAAAAAAAAAAAAAATGCCCCTTGTATATACAAACGTATGCCTAGTAGACGCGGCCACGTTCGCAAAGAGCGGACTAAGGGTCTCGACCTCATAACATGATGCTCGAGGATGTTAGGGAAAAAGTCCACGGGAAAAAATCGGGTAAAACCCCCCCCGAACAAAAATCCTGGATACGGCCCTGATACATGGCATGTAAAGTTGTTGTCTAATGATGCTATTATAGCTGAAATCATTCTGAAATCCCCTTCTTTTCTACTGTAATTTAAATTTGTATAATGGTACACAGTTTTTTGAGTGTCTATAAATTCCATTATGCTTTGAGCAAAACCACTTCTTATGTCTATTAGCGTCGATTCTCCAAATAGAGTATTGGGATGTGGAAACACATATCAATATTAACCTAAGTTTCACAAAAAAACTAATATTCCATTAGACTTTAAACTTGCATCTATTAACTTGTTAATATTAGTGATGTAAGGTTTTTTGGTTATCACTTTCTATAATAAAATAGTCCCCGGTTTTTTTCTTTAACTCCGTTTATTTTATATCCAATTATAGAAA